>NC_046665.1:100383705-100389158 GCF_010883055.1 Belonocnema kinseyi | reverse complement strand
ACGTAAACTCAGAAGATGTGGACTGTGACTGCACCATATATCTAGTCGGGAGTGGTGCTGACTGAAAACAGATGATTTGGAGCAATTCGCGCGCCATCTGTTCGTCATTCTAAGGACTTATTGAACTACCCTCGTAACTTCTAGATTTCTCAAGATTTTGAAATAAAATTTTGAAGCTTTCCAAGGATGTTTAAACTATTTAATGTTTCTAGCTTTAACTTCCTTAAAATTATATAATTTCGAACATTTTAAAGTTCATTGATTGATTTTTTAATTTAGAGAATTAAATTAAGCATTAAGTTAAGATTTTTAACTAAAAATTTTAATATTTTAGTTTTGTTTAAAAAATTGTCGTTCTTCGTGGAAAATTCAAGTATCTGGTTGAAAATTCATGTCTTTTGTTGAAAATTCGTTCTTTTGGATATAAAGTTAATATTCTTGGTTAAAAATGTATCTTTTTGCTCGAAAATTCAACAGTTTGATTGCAATTTTTGATTCTATCTTGATTGAAAAATCTTTCTTAGTTGAAAATTCAACTCATGCTGAAAACTTCTATTTTTGGTTTTATTCCATTGGTTTTCATCGAAAATCTAAATATTTTTTGGTTGAAATACTAACCACTACATATTTCCTTCATAATATATATTATTGGGAATGAAAATTTAATTACTTGTTATTAAGTTATTATTTTGTTTTGTATAAGATTATTCATTTTAATTGAAAACTCTTCACTTTGGTTAGAAAATTAGCTATTTTGTTGAAAATTAGCTTTGTTTTAGCTGAACTTTAACCATTTTGTTGATTTTTTTATTGTTTGTTAAAAAATAATTTTAAACTGAAGATGTAACTATTCAATGTTTAAATGAAATTTTTTTAGTAGAAAATTCGAGTTTCTGGTAGAAATTAATCTTGCTTGAAAATTCATCTTTTTGGTTAAAAATGCAACTATTCCACTTGGAAGTTCCCATTTTGGTTGAAAATTAATCACTTTGTTTGAAAATGTAACTATTTTTCTAAAGATTAGTTTTTTATTGATTAAATTGTTGAAAGTTGTTTGAAAGTTCATCTCTTTTGGTAAAAATTATGTTTTTTTTTTGGTTTAGGATTAATCATTATAATTGAAAATTCATCACTTTAGTTAGAAAATAAGCTATTTTATTGAAAATTAGTTGTTTTTTTAATTAAAAAATATTTTTTTTCCACTGAAAGCATATGCTAAAATTTAGTGAACGTTAAAAAAGGAAACCTGGAAGACATGGAATTTTGAAAAAAATGACTGACATTTTCGTAGTTGCACATATTTCAATCTTCACAATTACTTTACGGCGAATTTTGAATTTTTAAATTGAGTTTTTAAATTAAAAAAATATTCAGTATATAATTACAAATTTTTGAAAATTTTATAATATTAATAAGAATTGTTTAGAATTCAATAATTATTAAAAAGTTTACACTTGCATTTATTAATAATTCTAAAAGAAACTGGTAAATTGGTTTATTATCTGCAGAATATGTTGAAATTTGATAGAATAAACTAGAGCAATAAAAAAATAAATAAAAAGCTGATCTGGATTTTTATCAAAAAATAACCTTTGAAAATTCATGGAATTTTTAAAATGTTCTAGAAAAGCGGAAAAAGTATTGGAATTTTCTTAGTCGCATTAATTCGTTAAAAATTTGTTTATTTGTTTGTTTAAAATTAATTTTCGATACTGAAAATTTAACTATTCTATTTTTTGGTTGAAAATTTATCGTTTTTAGTTGAAAGTGTTTGTATCTGGTTGACAACTCATGTATTTTGTTTCAAATTTGTTCATTTTGGTAGAAAATTCATTTTCGTGGGTGAAAATTCTTCTTTTTTTTTTTTAAATCACGTTTGCTTGCATTTTTTCTCTCTTTACTTAAAAATCTTAGTTGAAAAATAAACTCGTGTTGAAAATTCGTGATTTTTCCTTGGATACCACTGTTTTTGATTAAAAAATAAAATCTTTTCGTTGAAATATCAAGTATTATATTTCTCATTCAGAATTCTTAGTTTTTGGAACGAAAATTGAGTTAGTTAGTTGAAAGTTAAAATATTGTTAAAAATTGATTTTGTTAGTTGAAGATTATTCATCTCTTGAATAGAAAATTCATCTCTTTTGTTGAAAAATGAGCTATTTAATTAAAAATTCGTTTATTCTTTGTCTGAGAATTAATTTTTTCCTCCTACGATTGAATCATTTCAGTCGAAACTTTCAGCTATTTTCTTGAATTTTTTTTCTTAATTTCTTTTTACTTTCTTCTCGGAAAGTTAATTCTTTAAAACTAAAAACGTAACTCTTCAAGTTGAGTATTCAATAATTTTAGTCAAAAATTGAAGTCACTCAAAATTGATTTATTTGACTGAAAATTTAATTTTTTGATTTTTGGTCGAAAATTCAATTATTCTGTGAAAAATATTTATAATTTTAGTTGCAAATTTATCTTCTTGGTTTAAACTCAACAATTCCAGTTGAGAATTCATCATTTAAGTTGAAAATTCATGTATTTTGTTGAAAAATCATGTATTTTGTTCAAAATTAATGTTTAATTTTCTTGATTAAAAATGCATCTTTTTTGGTTCAAATTTCA
Source organism: Belonocnema kinseyi (assembly GCF_010883055.1). Taxonomy (NCBI): domain Eukaryota; kingdom Metazoa; phylum Arthropoda; class Insecta; order Hymenoptera; family Cynipidae; genus Belonocnema; species Belonocnema kinseyi. Next base: position 100,386,545 of record NC_046665.1, on the reverse strand, counting down.
TTTATTGCAGTTGAAGATTTCTGATTTTAGTTAAAAATTCATCACTTTTTAATTTAAAAATATATGCAGTTTTATCAAAAATCAGCTTTTTGTTAGACAACTAATCTTTTTGTTTGAAAATTAATTTTGTTGTTTGCAAATTGATCTTTGTGGTTCAAAATTCAAGTATATCAGAAAAATATCCTTCACTTTAGTTGAAAATTCATATTTTTGGTTGAAAGTTAAACTCTTTTGTTCAAAATTCATTTTTTTTGCCACAAAATTAACATTTTTGGTTTAAACTTTAGTTATTCGAGTTGAAGATTCATGATTTTAGTTGAAAATTCATCAGTTTTTGTTGTTGAAAATTCATTTTTTTAACAGAAAATTGATTCTTGAAACTGAAAATTAACTATTCCATTCTTGTTTAAAAATTGATCCTTTTTAGTTCAAAATTCAACTATATAGTTGACAATTTTTCTTTTTAGTTGAAAATTTATTTATTTTTATCAAAAATCATATTTTTGGTAAAAAATGAATCATTTGTTTGAAAATTCAAGTATTCTAGATCAATATTCTTCACTTTTGTAAAAAATTAATCTTTTTGGTTTAAAATTAATCTAGTCGAGTTAAAGATTCATCGCTTTATTGAAAAATTTATTTATTTCTTTTGTGGAAATTAAATTTTTTTATTTAAAATTTAACTATTCCATTTTTGGTTCAAAACTTATCTTTTTTAGTTAAACATCAAACTATTTCATTGAAAATTGATATTTTTATTTAAAAATTCAACTAATTGCTTGAAAATACATGTGTTTTGTTTAAAAACTATCTTTTTTGGTAGAAAATTAATCTTTCCGATTGAAAACTAAACTATTTGGTTAAAAATTCATCCATCTTCATCAGAAAACAATATTTTGACTTGGAAATTTAAGAATTTGAATCGGTTTACATAATTATATGTTGATTTAGTACACACATTAATTTTATCTAAATATGCACTGAATTTTAAGTATAAGATAAAAGCAATATTTGTTTCAATTATTCAAATTCATGAACGAATTCAAAAAATAATTGCTTTCTAAATTAAACATAAACATTGAATCCCTAGAAACTGAAACTTATATAATTATTCAATAACTATTGAAGTCCTTCATATTTTCATTGGTTAATAATTGTACGAGAAATTTTTATCTTAATAATAATTTACGGCGAATCTTAAACTTTTATATTGATATAAATTAATGTTTTTACTAATAAAAATAATAAGATTACATTTCCAGAAAGACCTTGGAAAAGTCATGGAATTTTTTGGATTCAAGAATAGCTTTATATCTTTACATTTGCTTTTATTCAAAACTTTTATCGAAAAACTGAATTTTATTCGTAAACATAACTTGCACTTATTACTGACTTTTTACAATTCACTTATTCGCTTCTTCGAATTCAATAGTAGGACTGCCGAAATCCTGAAGATCGTCGACCAGAAGTTCTTCGGGCAGTTCTTCCTCAGAGGGGAAATAAGTTGGGAAACTGGGTGCTTCTTGCAACTTTTTCAAGGGTAGTATAGTGTCAAAAATTTGTACCATTGAATTCGTTTCTCCTGGTATTCCTTTTCCAAGAACCCAAATAACATTGTATTTGGTATTGATCCTTAAAATCTGTTTGGATAATTGCCACTATAATCATTTTTCTTTAATCTATTCCAGGCCTCGGTCTTACTTTATTGATCAAATATAGTGTGAATGGTGTCAGAAAATTAAAAAAATAGTGTCCTAACATTTTTCAAGTATTAAAAATGAAATTCAATGTTTATTTAAAATATTATTTAGTCATCAAAATTCCTATTTATTTATTGCAGCCGTCCTTTTTCCTCATTTTTGCACAATCTGAAGTGAATTAAGAGAATACAATAAGAAAGTCCTATTTTTGGTTGGAAATTCATTAACCCATTAACGATCAAAGCTATCAATTTTATAAAATGAGATTGAACGCAAAATTTATGGGTATAACAAAATAATAGATCAAAAGTACTGTTCCTTATGTTTTTTGGTGAGCTAAATTCGAATCCGTGGTCATAATTCGAATATTCTTACTTCAAAATTAAATATGGCGGTTTTTGTATACAAAAATAGTGAAAAATGTTTGATTTTTTATTTTCATAGTTTTTTCAGGCATGAAACCCTTTAATATCTTAAAATTTCTTCAAACATCGGTGCACAAAATTCTGAATCTTTAACAACAAATTTTTATATATATGTTTTTTCTTCCAAAATGGCGGACAAAATGCAAAAATGTTCTAAAAACTGTTTTTTTTTCCATCATCTTTGTTTTTCTCAAAAACTTGAAAGTTTTAAAAAAAGTTTCATGGAATAAAAATGCCTTGAAATTAAACACAGAACACTATGAAACTTTTTAAGTTTTTTTAGAAAATTTTTTTGATTTTTCAAAAAATTTGAAATTTGCAAACAAAATTTTCTGAAAATCTGAAAAAATTCAAGAATATTCTTTGACTAATTCTAAGACACTTTTATTCTTGGAAAATTTGTACCAGAGCCTATCAAGTTTGATCAATTATTTCCTGGTACAAATTTTCCAAGAATAAAAATGTCTGAGAATTATTCAAAGAATATTCTTGAATTTTTTCAGATTTTTTGAACTTTTTTTTGCGAATTTCAAATTTTGGGATTTTTTGAAAAATCAAATTTTTTCTTAAAAATCTGAAAAAATTGCATAGTGTTCTATGGTTAATTTGAAGACATTTTTAATCTATGGAACTTTTTTTTTAAACTTTGAAGTTTTTGAGAAAAACAACGATGATGGAGAAAAAAAAACAGTTTTTGGGACATTTTTGCATTTTG
>NC_046665.1:100377383-100383605 GCF_010883055.1 Belonocnema kinseyi | reverse complement strand
TTTAAGTTGAAAATAATTTATAAACTTTCAGTCAGACGTACACATTTGTTTAATGACTAAGACTTTCAAATTGAAACCGTTTAAGTTTTAACGCTAAAATCGGGAAATTCTTTAATTTTGAAATGGTTTAAAATCGTGTTTTCAAATTATTTTTGTTCACTTTTTATTACCCAAGGCACAAATAACTTAAAAAAAATTTATTTAAAAAAAAAAAATGTTTTGTACTCAAAATTTTCAACATAAAAAGCCTTTATTTTTTCAAGTTTTTAAGAAAGCATTTAAAAATTCTTTGAATTAAAAATGTAAGCTTAGAAATAAAAATTTTAAATGGAAAATTTTTAAAGTAAAAAAATTTTTAATTACGCATTTTAAGCTAAATAATAGCATAAATAAAAAACATAACAATTCAACTAATTATTTAAGAACTGTTGAAATCGAACGTGAACATATTTTTCTTCTACAAATTTGTCAAATTCCCGATTTATAAAAAAAATCACTGTCATTTTCCGGTCTTTTCCGCTCTCAAAAAATTCCCGTTCATTTCCCAGTTTCCAGGGTCCAGCGGCAACTCTGTAAACTCTTTTTATTGAGAATATATTTTTTGGTAAGAATATTTATAATTTTAATTAAAAATTCATTTCTTTTTTATTAAAAACTTGTTTCTTCTTTGGATAAAACGGATTTTTTTGCCGAAAATTGAAATATTTTGTTGGAATTTGATTTTATTTTTTGTTGAAAATTATTTTGCTTTTTAAACTGAAAATATAACTATTATGCCAGTTGAATATTCCATTAGATAAAAATTAATCTCTTATTGAGCATTAATTTTTTTACTCAAATTTGAGTTATTCAGTTCTTGGCTGAAAATTCGTCTTTTTGGCTTGAACATTGATTAATAATGGTTGCGGTTTGTCCGGGAGAATACCTGGAATTTACTTCTGTTCGCAATAAAATGCAAGTTTTTATTATTTTAATAATTTTGGTCAATTTAGAAAAGTGATTTCTATTTGATCTGCATTCGCAGTTTTTTCAGATTATCTCAATTTATTCTAATTAGATCGCAATTTATTATTTGATTTTTTTGTTATTTATTTAGAAAGTAATCTAGTTGTTTGAAAATATATTTAGTTTGTGAAAAATTCGAATTTTTCAGAAAATTAATCTTTTTGGTATAAAATTAATTCCATTCAAGTTGAAGATATATGTTTGTTTGAAAATTGACATTTTCTTGTCCACATTTTTAGTTAAAAATATTTTTTTTATTGTAGAAAATGATCTTTTTCCTTTCAAGTTAATCTTCCTATTTAAAAATTCTTTTCGGTTGAAAATTCAAGTAGTACAGTTAAATATTGATCATTTTAGTTAAAAGTTTATCTTTTATGTTGGAAATAAAATTACGTGGTTGAAAGATAAACTCTTTGGTTGAAAATGAATGTTTTTGGTAGAAAATTCATAATTTTAATTAAAAATTCATTTCTTTTTGATTAAAAACTTGTTTCTTCTTTGGATAAAATTTCTATTAAAACAGATGAACTTTTCTATCAAGAAGATAAATAAAAGAAAATTTTCTATTAAAAAACATTTCAGTTAATTTTTCACGATGAAAATACGAATATTTAAACAAGAAATACGTTTCTACGAAAAAATTGAATTTTGGATCCAAAAAGACGAATTTTTAACCAAAATGGATGACTTTCTAACAAAATTGTTTAATTTCCTACCAAATAGTTGCATTTATATGAAAAAAGATTAAATTTATCTTAAAACAGATGAATTTTCGCTTATAAAATTTCTTCAACATAGTTGAATTTTCATCAAAAAAGAATCCAGTCGACTTTTCAAGATGAAAATATGAATTTTTGCTAACAAAAAAAGTTTGAATGAAAAAAAATTGAATTTTCAGTCCAAAAAGACGAATTTTTTAAACCGGAAGTATTAAATAGTAACAACACCAGATTATTAAATTTTAACAAAAAATTAAATTATTAACAAAAACAGGTGAATTTTTAAACTCAAAAAACACATGTTCAAAAAGGAGTTGAATTTTCAACTAAAAAGATTTCAAATTGACTTTTCAACACAGATTTACGACTTTATAACGAAAAATAAATTTTCTAGAAAGTAGTTGACTTTTTCACAATACAGTTTCATTTTTATCCAAGAAAGATCCAATATTTCTACTAAAAAGATGAACTTTTAAATCAAAAATACAAATTATCAGAAAAAATAGTTTTCACCCAAAAAGGGTTTCAGTTGACTTATCAGCAACAAAATATGAATTTCAAACGAACGATTTGTACTTTACGAAAATCGTCGAATTTTTAACCCAAAACGTTTTTTTGTTAACAAAAAATTGAATTAGCAACCAGAAAGGATGTTTTAAAATAAAATTGTTAAATTTGCAACAAAATAAGAAAATTTATAACTAAAAAGATAATCTTCAGAAGAAAGTTTTTTTTTCGAATTGGAAAAAATTACGTGATCCAAGGCCTGGTTATTATTTTTTCTCTCATAAATACAGTAAAAATATTCGATTCTTACCCTAACACCTCGCAAAACTCGATACGCGTTTCCCATGTGACCGGGCAATTTAGTTCCGGGCATAACTCGAGCTTTTTGTCCACCTGAACCAATGTTACCGGGTCTTCTGTGAGTTTTAGTTACACCGTGAGTGGCAGGCATTCCATGGAAACCCCATCGTTTCATGACTCCCTGAAAACCCCGGTCCACCCTGAAATAGAAGATAAATTATGTTCCAATTAGACTTTTTTGAAATTAAAAATTAGACAAATTTGATAATAGTTTTAAATCTTTAATTTACGTTTTCCCTCTAACGTCAACAAACTGTCCGGGTTTGTAGTGAGTAGCGAAGAGTGGGGTTCCTGGTTGTAAAGCTGCGTTTGGAGTCACGGTAAATCTGCCTAATGTTCTTTTAGGCATCACACCCGCATTCTCGAATGTACGGTAATACTCTTTTGTAAACTGGAAGCATATACAGATAATCAGTTTTTTTATATAGTTAGAACAAAAAAAAAAGATACATCTGGTTATTCAAATGATTTTTTAAAATAAATAATAACTTTAACACTCAAACGGTACACTGGTGCGAATTTGCACCCGAAGTTTTTTCATTTTGTTGACATTTACGCAAATAGAGCTGCAGCGGATTATCCCCACATATATTAAATATATATGTTAAATATGTGTGATATATGATACTACATTTAACATTTTAATTTATTTAATATTTAATATTAACATTAAAAAGAAGCCAATTCCAGGGTGGCCGCTGGACCGGGAAAAACCGGGAAATGAGTGATTTTTTTTAAAGGGAATTTTACAAATTTGTAGGAGAAAAATCTGTCCACGTTCGATTTCAACAGTTTTTAAATAAATAGTGGAATTGTCATGTTTTTCAATTATGCTATTATTTAGCTTACAATGCGTAATTCAAAATTTTTTTCTTTAAAAATTTTCCACTTAAGATTTGTATTTCTAAGCTTACATTATTAATTTAAAGAATTTTTGAATGCTTTCTTAAAGACTTGAACAAATAAAAAATAAAAGCCTTTGATGTTGACAATTTTGGATACAAAACATTTTTATTTAATAAATAAATATTTTATTTAAATTTATCTGTGCCTTAAGTAATAAAAAGTGCACAAAAATGATTTGACAAAACGATTTTAAACAAATGTAAACGTGTGACTGAAAGTTTATACACTGTTTTCAATTTAAAAATAACTTCATAATAATATTTTCTTAATTAAAGTATTTTATTAAATTTAAAATATTGTTTCAGTCTGAAATATTCAATTTTTAACCCAATCAATTTTAAATTTTTTATTAAAAAGAAGATTAATTATTGAATATCTAGCAATATAACTTTAAGACAAGTAAAATGAAACCAAATATTTATAAGTAAAGAATCTTAAACTGAATTGTTTGACATAGAAAATCTGGAATCGCTAAAATTTTAAAGAGCCTTTCAACTTTGAACGTTACAATATGAATTGTTGTATTTGAAAAATGCTGAATTCATAAGTGAAATTTTAAAATTTTGATTTATAATTTACAAATGAACATTTGCAGAAAAAAATTGAGTAATTTTCAGCCTACAAGTAATAAATGTTCAACTGTTATTCATACATCCAAATTGTAAAGAAATTTTCTAAAATTTGCAGGATTTTCTGAAAATTGTAGAAAAAATTCAATTAATTTTGACAGGAATTTAGAAGTTCTGAAAAAAGTCCAAAATAACTTCAAATTTAAACCCAATTTAAAACAACTTCTAGATTTCTCAAGATTTTGAAATAAAATTTTGAAGCTTTCGAAGGATGTTTAAACTATTTAAAAAGAAAATAATTGAATTTCTAATTTAAGAAGTTTTCAGTTAAGATGTTTTCAATTTTTCAATATTTGATGTTTCTAGCTTAGAATTCCTTAAAATCATATAATTTTGAAAATTTTAAAGTTCATTGATTGAATTTTTAATTTAGAGAATTGAAAATGATAACGCGGATTTATATTTTTTTGTATGGAAAAATGTTAGTACCTTCAATTTTATACGCGTAAATTATAATTATTATTAAAAGTCTATTTTTTTATATAAATAATTAAGAAATTTTAATTGCAGTTTAGAACTGATTAAAAATTGAAAATTCTCAGTTTAAATCTAAATTTAAATTCTTTTCGAAAAATTCCCTGTTCAAATCCAGAATTTTAATTCTTTAAGAAAATTCTTCATTATCGCTCAGAAATAAAATTCTTTTGAAAGAATCCCTGTTCAATTCAAGAATTTTAATTCTTTTTGAAAATTCTCTATTTCAACTAAGAAATAGAATTTGTTTAAATTCCCTTTTCCAATTCATAATTTAAATTTTGTTTGAAAACGCCTCGTTTCAACTCAGAATTAGAATTTGTCTGTAAAATTGCCTTTTACAATTCATACTTTTAATTTTTTTCGAAAATATCCCGTTTCAACTTAGAATTAGAATTCATTCTTCAGAAAAATTCCCTGTTGCATCTCGGAATTGATTTAAACCTTAAAATTTCCATTTCCGAAACAATTTATAATTCTTTTGAATAAATACCAGTTTCAACTCAGAACTGGTTAAAATTTAAAAATTCCTGAGTCCAATACATAATTATTATTATTTTGGTTAAATTCCAGTTCCAATTATACATTTGAAAGAAATTAAAAGTTATTCAAATTAATTTTTAAATTAAATTTTAATAATTAAAAATAAAAATTTAAATTAAACCATTTTTTTTTTAATTATTCAAATTAAAATTTTTAATTATTTTTATTTTAAATAGTTTTTAAATAGCATGCTGTTTTACATTTTTTCAAATGATTTCAAATTAATTTTTTTTTATTCTGCCAAATTAAAAAAATATTTTCTAAATTTTCCACATTCATTTTTTTTAATCTTGTAAATGGTTATAAATCTTTTTAAATATTCATATCAAACTATTTGATTAAAACTAAAAAAAGCCTTTTCAATTTTCTTAGAAATTAGGAAAAAATGTTTTTGGTTTGAAATTTGCAGAAATCTATTTATTATATACGTAGAAACTTAGTTTAAATTATTTGAAATAATTTCAAACTTTAAATTAATTTTCTCAAATCTTCTAAAATATCTCTTCAACTTGCTCGAATTTTTTCTAATAATAATAGATGCTCAATTGTTACTTATACATAAAAATTCAACAATTTGACTTGTAAATTAAATTTTGTTAAATAGAACAATTAAAATTGTAACGTTCAAAGTACAATTAAAGCAGTTTAGTTTTTAACGTTAAAATCTGGACATTCTAAAATTGTTACTGATTCCGAATCGTCTTGTACAATCAATTATTATTTTCTTTTTAAATCATAAAGTACAATTCAATTAAAAAAATCATTAGTTAATTTATAATCACAGTTGATCAACTAAAAATATTTCTTTTTTTATAATAAATCTTCGATCAAAATCGCTTCTAATTTTTTATTGTTTCAGTCTTTTCAAAAATGAATGTTAAAATTCTCATATTGAAATGTACGCTTACAAATTAAAAATGGAAAATTTTTTTAGAGTGAAAGATTTTTGAATTACCAATTCTAAACTGAATGATATCATAATTGTGGGTCCGGATGCAATAAGGGCACATAAAATTTTTTCGTGCGAAAACGAAGTCCCCTGGAGGCTTTAGAAAAAATTTTCGAGTTTTAATTTTCAA
>NC_046665.1:100344702-100377283 GCF_010883055.1 Belonocnema kinseyi | reverse complement strand
TTGAAAATTAAAATTCGAAAATTTTTTCTAAAGCCTCCAGGGGACTTCGTTTTCGCACGAAAAAGTTTTATGTGCCCTTATTGCATCCGGACCCACAATTGATGATTAAGAATATAAATTAATGATTTAAAAAAATGAATTGTACTTTAAGATTAAAATGAAAATTAATAATGGATTGTACAAAACGATTCGGAATCAGTTCATAATTTTAAAATTTCCAGATTTCAAAGTTAAAAATTAAACTGTTTTATTTGGAAAGTCTTAAACAAATTTAAACGCCATATTAAAACTTTACAAACTATTTTCAATTTTTAAATGACTTTAAAATAAAAAATTTATAATTAAAGGCTTTTTTTAAATTTGAAATATAATTTCAGTCTAAAATATTCAATTTTTAAACCATGCGGTTTGAAATTTTTCAATTAAGAAAAAGAACAATTATTTAATATTTCGAAATATCGGACTGTTCATTTAAAATCAGCAATTATAAATTAAATATTCAAAACTAAGCAAAATAAAAATAATCTTTGAACGTTACAATTTTATTGTTCTATTTAACAAATTTGAATTTGTAGAACAAATGTTTGAATTTTAATGTATAAATAACACTTAAACACTTATTATTCTTAGAAAAAAAATCGAGTAAGTTGAAGAGATATTTAGGATATTTGAAAAATTCAAAATTAATATTTCGGTCCAAACAGCCAATGGCTTAATTTAAAACAAAATGTAGATTTTGGCAGATTTCGAATAAACAATTTAGAAACTTTTCAGGAAAATTAAAAATGATTTTTTATCTGGAAAAATTATTTGAAATTAATATAATTTTAAAAGATACTTAGAAGTTGTGAAAAACTTTTAATAATATTTTTAAATTTGAAAAAATTTGAAACATGTAGATGTTGCAAGATCTTGAAATAAAACTTCGAAGTATTTCAAGAATTTTTAAACTATTTAAAATAAAAATAATTTAACTTTTATTGGAACAGGGAATTTTCAATCTTTTACAAATTCATACTTGAAACTGGAATTTATTTAGAATAAAAATAACTCTGACTTGAAACCGAGAATTTTTAAATTTTAACAAATTGCGAGCTCGTAATTTTTTTCAAAAAGGCACAAAATTCTGAATTGGAAAAGGAAATTTTTCCAAGTTTTTTTTTCCAGTTGAAGCAGCGAAATCTCGAATTTTAACCAATTCTGAGTTGAAACTGGTATTTATCCAAAAGAATTATAAATTGTCTTGGAAATGGGAATTTTAAAATATAAATAAATTCAAAGCTAGAAAAGGGAATTTCTCTAATGAACGAATTCTTATTCTAAGTTGAAACGGAATATTTTCGAAAAAATTAAATTTTTGAATTGGAACAGGGAAAAGTATTAAAATTCCGGATGTTAATGATCAATTTTTAATCAATTCTGAGTTGAAACTAGAATTTATCTAAAAGAATAACAATTCTCAATAGAAAATTGAATTTTTCAAATAAATTATAATTCTGTGTTGAAACGAGTTATTTTCGAAAACATTTAAATTAGGAATTGGAACAGGGAATTTTACATCAAAAAAATTATAATTCTTGCAAATAGTTGAAATGGAGAATTTTCGAAAAGAATTAAAATTCGGTATTTGAACAGGGAGTTTTTTAAAAAGAATTAAACTTCCGGATTTAAACTGGAAATATTCAATTTCTAACAAATTCTAAGCTGGAATTAGAATTTAAAATTGTTAAAATGGTATAGTTTTATATATTTTTAAATTAAGTGATTGATTATTCAATTTAGAGCATTGTAAATGATAAGAGAGATTTATATTTTTGAAATTGGATCTCAATCTTACAACTCTACAACTGGTAAAAGGGGACAACTGAAAAATCTCGAAAAATAAAATTCCCGACAATGTAAAATCTTCGAATTAGAAAATTAACGAATAATAAAATTCGCTAATAATAAAACTGCCGAAAAATAAAAATACCTATTTTTAAAATTCCCGAAATTAAACATTAAAAATAATTTGTAAAAATAATATTTTATAATAATAATAAAACATATATATGAAAAAAATGTAATTGTTTAATTTCGGGAATTTTTCAGTTTGGATATTTTATAATTCGGTAATATTATAAATTATAATAAATATTAATTTTAATAAAATAATAAATATAAAATATAAATATAATAATAAATAATATAATAATATTAATTATAATAAATTATGATATTATAAATTATTATTATCAATTGTCGTGAATGTTATAATTCGGGAATTTTCCAATTAGGGAATTTTATTAATCGGTAATTTTATTTTTCAGGAATTTTATCATTAGCGAATTTTAATATTCTGGAATTTTTCAATTCGGTATTTTTATTTTTGGGCAATTTTATTATCCGCGAATTTTCTAATTCGGGAAATCATTCAGTTTTCAGTATATAATTTCGAGTTTTGTTGATACTTAATGGATTCGGAATTTATGTACATTTAATAAAAAGATATGAATTCCTGGAAATTTATAACACCAATATCTACTTAGCTGATTTAAAGAATAGCTTCAAAAACAAAACAATTATTTATATTATTAATAAGTCTTTAAAAGAGTCTTCAATTGCATTTACAGTTTTAAAAAAATGTCAGAAAAATAGATACATTTTCAAATAAAGAAATGCATTTTTAATTGAAATGATGAATCTTTGACTAGAATAATTGAATTTTTGATCAAAAAAAATTATTTTCAAACTAAAAAAGCTATTTCTCCAACCTATTATTGAATAGTTCAATCTCTAGACAAACAAATGAATTGTTAACTAAAATAATGAAATAGCTTGAACAGTTACATTTTTTGTTTGAAAAAATTAATTAAAAAACATTCAACAAAATTGTTCAAATTTCAACTGGAATAGTTCAACTTTCAGAAAAAAAAAGTTCATTCAAGGCCAAAGAAAAAACGAGTACTCAACAAAAACCTCATTTTTCAACCCCAGAGATGGATTTTCAATTAAAATGATACATCTTTAACGAAAAATAATAAGTTCATAATAAAAGATTTTAATTTATAAACAGGTAACTAAATTTTCATTAAAAAAAGATAAATTATGAACGAAAAATGTAGTAGTTGATATTTTAAGCAAAAAATATTTTAATTTTTGATCAAAAACAGTTAGATTCTTAACAAAAAAAAAAACAACAACAAATTTTCAACATGAGTTAAATTTTTAACTAAGAAAGATTATTCAGTCAAGAGAGAGAACAAAATTTCAAAGAAACTATTAAATTTTCAAGCACAAAGATAAATTTAAAACCAAGATGAATAATACTTGAATTTTTAACCAAAAATGATAAATTTTTATTTGAAAAAATTAATTGCAAATAAAAAAATAAAAAAATTTAAATAGAGATATAAAGACACTTTTATAAATAAAATTCAATGGTATTCAATTTTCTATTGCGATATAAAAAAATTAGACCCGCTTTCGGCAAAATGTTCTGATTATGCTATCAAATACAAAACTTTGTTATTATTATTAATTTTATACTTTAATTTAAAAATTTAGAGGAGCAGAAAAAATCTCGCGCGTTTTTTCTTTTATATTTTATTAATTTAAGAGGTTTTTCTTAAATAAAAGTATTGCAATTATTAATTTTAGTTCCCTGTTTTAAAGAAGAACTAACGTATTGAGGATCAGCAGATTCCGCGCCAACAACAATACAACCTAATTTTTTCTTCACTTGGATCTTCTTTTTTCCTATAACGGGTTCATAATCTTCCGGTGAAATATACTTAATCACGTGATTATCAACAACCTGAGAAAAAAAATAAATCAGTTATTTTCGTATGAACTGGAGAAAAAAGTTTTCAACTTTAGCCAAGGGAAATTGAGATAAATAAATTAAATCAAATTAAAAATTTTATTTAATTAAAGGAAATAATAAATTATTTAACACCTGCAGGAGAGTCGTCATAACTTTTTTTCCGTCTTTCATCCAGAGAGGGTAAAGGCCGATTTTTTTCGCAAGAACTCCAGTCCGGCGGGAATTCGGTGTCCATTCGCTTTGTGGTTCGATGGGTTCAATTTTAAGTGGTGATAAATGGTTTGTAGCACTATGTGCATATTTGTCTTTTATTACTTCTTGAATAAATTGCTTGTTTTCTGAAGTGATGTTTTCTTTGTGAAGCTGTCAGGAAAGCGGAGCATAAAGTACATTCAATTTTGGATATTTGAAGGTCTCACAGTCCGTATGGGATAAAATATATGGACCAAAGGGTATTTTTTGTCACGCTCATGGGGTACTCTTTCGCGCTAAAAAGTTGACAAATTCAGGATAAATTCATATGATTTAAAAAATTCAAGTTATATTAAAAAAAAAATTAAATGAATTGATAAAAATTTAGAAAATAAAAAAATTCTATTTATTTCCGCAAAATTAGAATGCATTTAGAAGAATTTGATGAAATTCATAAAAATTCAAGGTGAATTTAAAAAAATTCAAACAGAGCGTCTACTCAAATCCTAGAAAATAAATTCACTGACAATTCTAGATTTTTTTTAGGTATATCAAGTTTCTTCCGAGTATAATTTTTGGATGGTATGAAACCATTGAAATATTTCGGATTTTTTCAAAACAATCTACTAGGAATATGTGCATACTTTCGCGAATTTATTATAAATATTGTTTTTTTTTTCATTTTCTAGGAATTCAATTAATATGTTGAATTTAGAAATCTTTTCCAAATTATATTACAAGATAATAATTAAAGTTTTAACCGAAAAAATTAATTTTATACCAAAAAAAGATGATTTTAAACAAAATACATGAATTCTTAACGAAATAGTTAAATTTAAAACTAAAAAATATATATTTTCAATCAAATAGTTGAATTATTAAACTAAAAAGATCAATTTTTAGTCAAAGATAGAATATTAAAATTTACACTTTGCAAGATTAATTCTGCAAAAAAAAATTATTGACTAAAGTGATAAATTTTCAACTAAACGAGAAACATTTTCAACGAAATAGTTGAATTTTCAACTAAAAAAGATCCAATTTCCATCACGAATGGAATAGTTAAATTTTAGCAATTAAAAAAAATTAATTTCCAACCAAAATGATGAATTGAACAAAGTACATGAATTTTTCAAGAATAAGATAAATGTTCAACCAAAAATTGAATAGTTCAATTTTCAGATAAAAATTTAATGTTCAACCAGATATAAATTTTTAACTAAAATAATGGAATATTCAATTGAAATTTGAAACAAAATTAATTAAAGAAAATTTTAAAGAAAATTTTCTTTTTAGTTTAAATAGAATAATTGAATTTTGGACACAACGATTCATTTGCAACCAATAAGATTAATTTATACAAAAAAAGACAAAAAAAGGAATTTTCAACTAAAACAGATAAGTTTTCAACAAAAAATTGAATGGTTAAGATCATTAATGTTCAACCAAAGAGATGCATTTTTAACTTCAATAAAATAATGGGATATTCAAATGAAATAGTTATATTTTCAGGCAAAGAGAAAACGAACTTTCAACTAAATAGCTTAAATATCACAACCAAAAAGAAGAATTTCCAATGTAAATAATAAACGTTTAAAAAATAACAAACGAGTTTAACTTTGAATCAAGTAATTAATCTTTCGTTCCAACAAATACTAAATCTGAACGTGAAATGTGGTAATCGATATTTCATCTAAAAAAGATAAAATTTTTTAATAAAAAACAGTTTAAAAAACGAATTTTTGATACAATAAACGAATGTTCAATTAAAAAACAATGAATTTCAAACCAAAAGAAAAGCGAATTTTCAACGAAATAGTTAAATTTAGTAATATAAAGCTACCTTTCCAAATAAAGAATCATTTATATAAAATTTTATATTAAAAGAAAAAAATTAAGCACACCCTCGAAAAAATTCCTTGAATTTAAAAAAAATCCCTGATATTTCCAGGTTTTTGCAGGAATGTAAAAATTTCCTGACAATTCCACATTTTCCAGGTAGGATAGACAGCTTGTCAAGTGAATTGAAAAAATGTAAGAATATGAAAAACTACATCGATTTCAGAAAATTTGAAATGAGCTTAGAAAAATTGAAGGGAATTCAAAAGAATTGGATGAAATGCATAAGGATTCAAGGTGAGTTTTTAAGACTTCAGGATCAATTTAATAAAAAAACTATTTAAAAACTCAAATAAATCCTTTGAATGAAGTAGATTTAAGTACATTTAGAAGAATTTATGTGAATTCCCACAAAAAATTTTTAATCTCTTCAAATCTGTGAAACCCTACTCATTTCTAACAAAAAAGTGACTGATGACTAAAAACAATTCAAAAGAATTCAAATGAATTGAAAACAATGTTTAAGTCGAAAAAATTTCATTGATTTCAGTAAATTCAGACATGCATCTTTTTAAATCTTTGAAACCTTACGAAATTCCTCACTATTTGTGAATTCTTTGAAATCTATTAAAATAGTAAAATCCCTTAGTCATAAAAACCCTTGGAAATCCCTTGAAACTGTCTAAGTCTCTTGAAAATGCCTTGGCATATTTAAAAATACTCTGAAATATTTGAAAGTCCTTGAAATTCCTTGAAACTATTGAAATAAATAAAAAAACTTCTGGGAATCGTTTAAAATCTTCTCAAATCTTTCAAATTCTTTGATATATTTTTACAATCCTTCAAACTTAATAAAGAAATTCAAAATACCTGAGAGTCTTTTAAAATATCCTAAAATATGTAAATACTTTGAAATACTATTTAATTAGTAAAATTATTTAAACACTTCTTTGTAATCTTTTGAATAACCTAAAATATTTCAAATCCCTTCAAATTTTCTGAAATCCATTGTAATATTTTAAAGGGCTTCAAAATGCCAAGGACAAAAAATTAAAATAATACAAACCCTTTAATTAGTTTATAAATGAATCCTCATGATTAATTAAAAATCAATTTTTTGAAACTGAAAAAAGTGTATTTAATTAAGTAGAATTGAGTATGTTTAGCCGAATTCGAGCAAATACAAAAAAATCAAGAGAGTTCCAGAACAAAATGCAGGATAAATTAATAAAAATTCAGGATGAATTCTAAAAACTAATTGAAAATCTCTTTAAATCTGTAAACCTCTACGAAATACCGCACTTTTCTTGAATTAATTCTCTAAAATCCACTAAAATATTATTAAATCCGGTCAAATTTTATCATTATATTTCCTATGATATCCTAGGAAATGTATTAAAAACTTATAAGCAGCGCAAAAGGAACTTAAAAAAGCGATAACAATTTGTGGTTCGACATCAAAAACAAGGAATTTTTTTTAATGCGTAAATATTTTATGTTCTTTTTTTTAAATTTACAGTTAATAATTTTTTTTAAATACAAAAAAATGCCTCATTCAGAATTTTTTTAATATGTAAAAAAACATGTTTTTTGGATTTAGTCGACCAGAAATTTGTTCAGCTCGAACCAAAGAAATATGTAATTATTGTTTATTCATGGAAACATTTTTTCGTGGTGTTTATAACGTTCCAAAATCGCAAAAAAAAAAAACGAAATCCCAAAAATCTTAATTCACGGAAAAAGTGCGAATCCAAAAAACATGTTTTTGCTCATTTTCAAACAAATTGTTATTGAGCAAAAAATGTATTTTTAAATTTCGTAATTTTTAAAAATTATTGTTCAGAATTAAAGGCTGTAAATATAAAAAAATTCGTCCTTATTACTTTTTTACTCAAATTAAAAATTGCTTAAATTAGAATATTTAAAAGTGCAGTTGATTGATTTTGAATATTCAATATTTTAATCAGGTATTTAACTTTGTTCATTTTGACTAAAAAATGTTCACCTTCCAATACTTCTTTAGAAAGTACTATATGTTTTGTAACTATTCCATTTATATATTTTTTGTTTGTGTATTTATTTTTAATGGTTCCACACTTGAAACGTGTACCGTATTCATGCATATATAATTTATTTAGGTGCTATAATTATTTTAATTATTATTTGGGGATTATTATGAAGATGATATCGATACAAAAACGGAAAGTTTGGGGGTTTTTAAAAAAATTTCTTAAGACAAAGAGAGACGAGGATAAAGAAATATTAAATAGAGAAAGAGCGAAAATTAAACTGTTATATGCACAGAAAAAACGAGAAAAGAGGGAGTAACAATGGAAAAAGGTAGCAGAAAGTAAGAGCATGAGTGAGTTTTGGTGAGCAATAGGCAATTTTAGACCTCGGAAAAGAAGAAGGGGTGGTAAGATCAAAAAAGGGAAGTGGAAAATTCATTTTCAGAAGTTATTAGAGGACGAAAAAATCGACGACTCGAAAGTAAACGAAAAAAAGGTAGTACACAACAGAAATTCGGTAGAAATTAATAATACGCAGGATCCAATAGAACCTAGAAGTGAATGCAATTTTACTAGGGGGAACGAAGAAGGCATGGAACAGGAAGTAGAATTGACTAGAGAAATAATTTTTGAGGAAGTAGCGAACTGTGTGAGGGGAATGAAGAAAGGGAAAGCTCCTGGGGAGGATGGAGTAACTATTGAATTCATACAAAGCTTACCGAGATCCTGGTTTGAAGAAGTGCATAGACGTATTAGTGGAATGTGGAGGGAAGGGATTATAGGAAAAGAATGGGAGAAAGCGAGAATTGTTCCTATTTTCAAGGGAGGAGATGAAGAGGACACAGGTAATTATAGAGGAATATCACTACTAGATACAGGGTACAAAGTTCTAGCCAAAATTATGGATGAAAGAATCAGAGGGTGGTTAGAGAAAAAAGGTCTATATAAAGAAAGTCAGGCAGGTTTCAGAAAGGGTAGGGCTGTAAGAGACCATATATTTGCACTGAATTCTATAATAAATAATAAGTTGAAAAGAGAGGGTGGTAAGCTATACGTGGCCTTTGTGGACTTTAAAAAAGCTTTCGACTCAGTAGATAGGGACATTTTAATGCAGAAACTAAAAAAAAACTGGGATAAAGTTGACAATGATTAAAAATATGTACAGGGAGACGCAAAATGAAGCACTGAAAGCGGAGGGAATTACAGAGAGTTTTAGAACGGAGCGAGGGGTAAGACAGGGTTGCCCATTAAGCCCAACACTCTTCAACATTTTTACTGAAGACATGGAGGATGAATGGATTAGAAAGAAGGAAGGAGGCACAGTGATAGGAAACACGAAAGTATATGCACTAAAATTTTCAGATGATTTAAGTTTAGTAGCTGACTTCCCAGAAGGTTTAAAGGAAATGCTCAAAACTTTAGAAAAATATAGCAATAAAAATAAGCTTTCAATGAATGTTAAAAAGACAAAAATAATGGTATTTCGTAAGGGGGACAAAATGAAGGAGGGTGAAGAATGGAAAATATATGGAAAGAAATTAGAGGTGGTAGATAGATACAAGTATTTAGGCTTCTGGTTTTCTACGGGAGGGACCTTTAACAAACATCTTAACACTTAGACTGGAAAAGCTCAAAAAGCAATTAATGCAGCATGGGGAGTAATGAAAAGAGCTAACATAAATAATCTGGGAAGAAGACTTTACTTGTTAGACATTTTGGCTAAGGCAGGGTTACTGTATGGGGTGGAGCTATGGGGATGGGAAAGAAAGGAAGTAATGGAAAGAATACAAGGTAGATACGTGAAAATGATTATGGGATTAGATAGGAACACTCCAAATTATATTTGGAGAATGGAAGCAGGTAGAAGAAGTTTGGAAATAGAGGCAAGAAGAAGAGCAAGTAAATATGTGTTAGAAATTTTAAGCATGGAAGATGACAGACTACCTAAGGTATGTCTAATGGCAGAATTGCGAGGTATTGCGAATAATATGCCATCGAAGTGGGGAGATGTGTTGAAAAAAGCAATGCATGAAGTGGGAGACGGACAGACGTTAGAGCTAATGAGAAACCAAGGAAATGAAAGTAAAATTGAAAATAATCTAGAGCGAGGTGTTTTAAAAAAAAATGGAACTTGAAATTCAAATAGACTGGGGAAAGATAGATAGGTCAAACTACTGTGTATTATATAAGAAGTATAAAGAAGGATTTCAAAGGGAGGAATATTGGGACTCGAATAGGATAAACGGTAAATGTAAGGAACAATGGGCGAGGTTAAGATGCGGAAATGTGGGTAAAGCAGGAAATAAAGGTTATGAAAATACATTATGTAGGTTGTGCGGAACGTCAGGGGAAAATCTTGGCCACATTTGGGTATATAAAAACGCAAGGAGATTAATCAGTGAGAATTTGGTCAGAGTGGTTGATAAATGGTTAAAGGAAAATTCGGAAATGGAAATTAGTCAGAAATTAACAAAAGTTCTGAAAAGAGAACCGAGCTCAGAGCTCTGCGGATATGCAAGACTTCGAAAAATGTGCAAAAGAAAGTGTAAATAGGAATCGACAGGTAGGACTAGAAGAGCTCAGCGATAGTGAAGATTAATTAATAAAAAATAATCAAAGTATACATTGTGATGCAGAATTAGAATTAAAACTAGAAATACAAAATAAGCGCGGATATGCTATATTTTTGCAAAAATTAGAATATTCTGAGTCACATAATTTTTATAAACGGCTTATTATATTATAACACTGTATATTTATATTGTATATGTAAAAAACCACCAGGGCATACATGAGAGAGAATAAATTGAAATTGAAAATTGAATATTTTAATTATTATTCACATATTGTACTTTTAACTATCGTATATTTAAAGAGAAAAGGTAAAAGGGGAATTTTAAGAAAAAAGGGAAGACTATGCATCCTGGGATCCACTAAAATATGATAAAATCCCGTGAAATGATATGCTTTCATTTCCTGAAATCCTGGAAAATTTATTAAAATACATTAAGAGCTTCAAAATCCCTAAAAATCATTGAAATCCTCGGAAATCTACTAAATTCCTGTGAAATCTTTTAAAATATCGTAAAACCTTATAGGTCCTGTAAAATCGTTCCAAATCTTCCGAAGTTTTAGAAAATTCTTCATCCTAAACTATTTCAAATTCAAAGCTCTTCAAAATGCCTTAGGAGTTTTAAAAGTACCCTAAAATATCCCTTCAGAAATGATTAAAATCTATTAAATTTTATCAGAATCTTTAAAAATATTGTGAAATATTTAAATATAAAATACTTAATATACAATACTTTTATTTTAAAAAGCGCCTCAAGAAAAAAGTGACTATGTGGTCGCCCTGATTATTCTCTTACAATTACTGCTTACAGAAATTCGCTGATTTTTTTTTCAAAATGCCATAAGGACCAAATCTTGAAAATAGGGTACTTTAGGGACTAGAACTGAATATAAGGTACGATAGGGATATGAGCTTAGGGATATGACCGGTCTGTGAGGCCTAATATTATTTGTTAATTTCTAATTTTATAGTTACCACACGATTCGGTCTTGGTAGCCATGGTGGTAAACGTTTTCTTGGTTGATGATTAAGTCTTTTTATTCCTCTTTCTGCTATTTCTGTTAAATCACACCTAGGAAAGGGAAATTCATTGTCGAGCTTAACACTATAATATTATTATTTTTTGGTATAAAAACAACTCTATATCCGGTGGATCAATTATGTTAATTGAAAAAAGGTCTGTTTCTAAATTTATTTTCAATACTTTTAGGGACAACAGTCATCGATCACGTTATAAGTGTTCATCCACAGAATTTAAATTTAGGATTTAAATTAAATTTCCAGAAAAAACAATTCATTTTCTACAATAACAAATTTAATCTCATAAAAATAGTTGAATTTTCAACCAACATGATGAATAGTCGATAAAAAAAATTAATTCTCAACGAAAAGTGAAATAGTTGATATTTTCACCAAAAAATAGGAATTTTCAATAAATTAGCTGAATCCTCAGACGAAAGAGGCTAATTTTCAATTACAAAAAAGACGAGGATTTTCAACAAGAGTTGTATTTTAGACAAAAAAAAATATTATATTTCTATCGAAATGATAGAAGTTTAACTCAAAAGGGACAAGTTTTTAAGCAAAAAAATGAATTTTTAAACAAAAAAAGATTAATTTTCAAACAAAAAAATCGAATAATTACACTTTCAGTTAAAAATTTAATTTAAAAATAAAAAAAACGAATTTTCAATCATTATTTTTCAGCAAAAAAAAACATGAAGTTTAAACTAATGAAATTACTTTTCTACCAAAAAAATACGAATTTTCAATAAAGAATTAAACTTTTAACAAAATATAGAACAGGTAAAATTAAAGTTAGATAAATAAATTTTCATTGAAAAAAAAATAATATTCCCTCAAAAAGATAAAGTTTCAATTAATGAAATTACTTTTCACAAAAAAAATGAATTTTCAATAAAAGAAATGAATTTTCAAACCAAAAGACAAATTTTTAACTAAGAAGATTAATGTTTTAAGAGAATAGATTAATTTCTAACAAAATACATTAATTTTCAACTAAATGGTTGAGTTTTCAACCAAAGTGATGATTAATCGTTAAAAACGCTGAATTCTCAACAAAGAGTAAAATAGCTGATAAATTTCAATAACATATAGTTAAATTAAACCAAAAAATACGAATTCTGAACAATTTAGTTGAATTCTACACCGAAACAAAACTAATTTTCAAATTTAAAAGACGAATTTTCCATTAAATTGTATTTTCAACCACGAAAGATTTTTTATTCAATAAAGAAAAAAAATCCAGAAGAATTCCCTGCAAAACACTTAATTTTTATAAACAAAAAAGTTGTTTTTTTAACCAAGAAATATTATATATCTATCGTCGAATTTTCAAATGTCCCGGAAGTTAGATCCGCAAACTTATTTTTTCGAAAAAATTTAAGTTGTGCTAAATTGTGCTAGACTTGTGCTCATTTGTGCCATAAATAGTTTTTTGAAAAATCAAAAATTACGGGCACAATTTTTGAAAAACGTTTTTTTTGCTAGATCTGCAACTTCTTACTAGAGTAAAAAGAAAGGTTGTGCTAGGCAGCTCGAAGTATACACAACTTTGCGCAAGAAATAAAAATTCCAAAAACCTAACCGTTTCAAAAAAAAAAACCAAAAAAATTTATTATTTTTTGAAATTTCGAAAAACTAAAACTTGTGCTAGTTTTTGCTCGATAAATACAGTCTTTATTTACGCTAACAAAATTACGGGAGATCAACAGTTCTCATACGAAAACTCAAAATGTAAAACTCAAAAAACAAACAAGATCCAAAAAGGGGTATTCAACACAAATATTGAACCATAATCCAAAAAAATGAATTTTTAACCAAGTAGTGAACCAATATCAACGAAAAATACTAATTTTCAGAAAAACAGTTGAATTTTCAATTTAAAAAAATAAGTTTTTAAGAAAATTGTCGAATTACTTTTCTAAAAAAAAAAAAAGATTAATTTTCAATAAAAAAAGATTATGTTTGAACAATATACATAAATGTCAATCAAATATTTGAATTTTGTAGTGTATTTTCAACATAATAGTTCAATTTTCAACCAAAAAGGTGAAGCAGTCACCAAGAGGATTAATATTCTACCACAAAAGAAGAATTTTCAACAAAATACAGGAATTTTGGTTCAAATAGTCGAATTTTCAATTAAAAAGTTTAATTATAAAAAGAGGATTTTTAAATAAAATAATGAATCAGCAGCAATACAATAAAATTTCAACAAAGTAGTTCAAACGTCCAATAAATAGCTACATGTTAACAAAAAAAAACACTCGTTTTCAAATAAAAAAAGTAGAATTTTCAATAAAAAGAATGGGTTTTTAACAACATTGTCGAATTAGTTTTCTACTATAAAAAGAAGAATTTTCAACCAAGAAAATAATTTTTCGGCCAAGAAGATTAATTTTCTACAAAAAAGATTAATTTTTAATCAGATACTTAAATTTTCTAAAAAAAAAATAAGAATTTTAAACAAAATACATTAACTTTGAACTAAAAAAGATAAATTTTTAACTAAAAATACAGTATATACAGTATTCATTTTCAACCAAAAAAGATTAATTTTTAACCCAATAATTAAATTTTCTACAAAAATAAACCAATTTTCGACAAAATGCATTAATTCTCAACTAAAAAAAAGATACATTTTTAACAATAAATACAATAGTTAAATTTTCAGTTTGCAAAACAAAGTGTTAACAATAAAAAATTAATTTTTAACTAAAAAAATGAAGTTTCAACTAATGAGATTGGTTTAAACTAGAAAAGATTTTGAACAAAATACATGGATTTTCCATCAAATATTTGAATTTTTTATTGGCTTTGCAACATAATAGTTAAATTTTCTTACCAAATAGGTGAATCTGTCACAACGAGGATTAATATTATGCGAAGATTTCAACAAAATACAGGAATTTTCGTTCAAATATTCGAATTTTCAAATAAAAAGTTTAATTTTCGAAAAAAGGGTTTTGAAATAAAATAATTAGTCGGTAACAATAAAATGAGTTTTCAACAAAGTAGTTCAAATGTGAACTAAGTAGTTGATTTTTTAAAAACAAAAAACACTCATTTGCAACAAAATAGTTGAATTTTCAAAAAAAGAATCGGGATTTAACAACATTGTCGGATTACTTTTCTACTATAAAAAGAATTCTCAACCAAAAAAATAAGTTTTCAGCCAAGAAGATTAATTTTCTACAAAAAAGATTATTTTTTAATCAGATACTTAAATTTTCTACAAAAATAGAAGAATTTACAACAAAAAAGATACATTTTCAACCAAAAATACAATAGCTACATTTTCAGTTAGAAAAACAAAATTTTAACCATAAAAAATTATTATTAACTAAAAAGATGAATTCGTTTTGAATTTTGAATAAGACTTTAAATATAAAAGTTAAATTTTCTAAAAAAATATGAATTAGTCACTAAGAGGATTAAGATTCTACCTTAAAAGATTATGTTTCGACGCAAAATTTCATTTTTCAATAAAAAAGAATGAGTTCTTAACAAAATTGAGAAAATTCTGTAAAAAATAATAAAATCAACTTCAACTTCAGTTTTTCGAAAATTTCAGGTTTTCGCTGATATTCACTTGCTATTTTTAAATTGCCTGCCTTTCTACGGAATTCCCTGTCCTGTAGCAGTCCAGGTCCTGCTATGAATTATAGATTTTTTACCACTTTTAAAATAAAAAGATTACTTTATTTGACTACTGATTGTTAGGTAAATTTATTTAAATATTTTCGTATTTTTTTACTAACTTTTGATCTTAAATTTTCACACGACTTCTACGGTTCAAAAAGCGGTAAGATTGATATCAAACAGATTATTATAATTTTACATACCTTGGTTGAAGGATATTCCTAACTACTTGTAACTGAGAACATAATTTCCAAAAAGTTGACATGTCTCCAAATTATCTCAGTTATTCGTTACAAATTATAGTTTTATCGAGTGCACATTCTAAATTTTGTTGAAACTTAACCTCACTTTTTTCTTATATCACTTTTGTCGGTTGGCTTCTAACGGCTTTACAAGTTGAATCACTTTCCACAATTTTGAAGGTTTGCTTTTCGATAAAAACATGTAAAAGTAGTACTTTTTTCGAAATATAAGTAGTATGTAGACTAAATACTAGAACACATGGAATATGGAAATTTTATTCCAACTTCACCGACCGCGTTCGTCGGCGTCGAACAGACGATTTTACACTCTCATATGTCGGTCGGTAAATTCAAATTCTTCTTTTTTTATTTAATAATATTTTTTTTCTTTTGGAAATTCCAGTATTTGACTCAGATGGTATATCTTTTATAGCATAATAAGCAATTTTTTACGAAAAGCTGAAGTCGCTAAATGAGATTATTTTATCAACAGAACATACGTGATAATATCATTAATATCATTCACTATGTTATCCGTTGCTAAAAGAAATTAACTTATCAACAGAAGATATATGTTAATATCATTCACTGTCTTATCTCTGTGATGCATTCTTAACGCTTTTAAAATTTAGAGATGAGTGAGAGCTTCCGCGATTCGTCAAATGAGGGCGCCACCAGCCTGTTTTCAGAAGGTGGAGTGTTGCTTCTTGAATTGTTTTTAGTAGTTACAAAATCCGTGACAGTGTTTATTGATTATTTTGATTGTTATAAAAATAAATTATGAAAGAATGTTGAAACTGGACGAAAGAAAAATATCTAATGACATTCTAGTGTGTGGAGGAAGTGTGTAACGATGTTGTAAAGACATCGCCAAACGTTGTGCCCACTGGGTTTTTATTGCCGAGCTTTCGCGCGAATGAACAATACATTTTATGTGCCTGCAGGTTTAGACAAGTTTGAAAAATTTGTGGGAGTTTTTCGTAAATTCGAAAGTTTATGGAGTTTATTTTTAATGCGACAAAGGCAAATATGATGCTGTTGATAATATTAAAATATTATAGAAACACAGGAAATATCTGTTACCTGTTACCAAATCGTTACATTAATTTTTTGAAAGTGGACCTGCACATAACCTCAATAATGAGAGAATCCCAATATTTAAAATTCTGCCATTTTGGACGGTGAAAATGAAAGTGATTTTTTTAGAAGCAAATTTTTCTATAATTTTAATTAAAAAATATGGATTTGAATACGAAAACTTAAAACTATTTAATCTTTGAGATCTTGAAGTGAAGTTTATTCCTAAATTAATTTTCAGACTAATTCTTGGAGGTTTCAAATTTGAATTTCAGGATCTTGAAGTTTTAACTTCAAATGATTATTCAAAATGACAGGACATTCCTCTATTAAATATTCCGAACTTTCATACATTAGTAAAAGCCTTCATATTTTTGAATTTTGATAATTTTAGATGTAAATATTAAGCAGTTTCTGACTGCAAAGATTAAAATGCTACAATTAAAAAAAAGCAATCATATTACTGCAATGCTGTTGTATTTTATTTTAATTTACAATGTAATATCTTAAAATTTTCGGATTTTCAGTTGAAGATTTAAATAAATAAATCATTTCAAATTGAAAAATATTTTATTGGAAAATTTCAAGGGTGAATAATAAATCTACACAAAGTTTTTTAATTAAAAAAAATTAGGGTAAAAATAAAAAAAGGTAAAAATTGAACTATGTAACTGAAATTAATACATCAGTAAATGAATAATTTCAGCAATTTTAAATGTTTACAATTTTAGAGTTCTGAATTTACAGGTTGAACTCTCAATTTATATTTTTACCCTTCCATAGGATTTAATTTTGCAAACTAAAATTTATTTGGTTGAATTTTGGAAAGTAAAATTAGCTATTTAAAAATTATTAGATTTCAAGTGATTAAAATTTACTTTGGATGAATTAAATTATAGAGGACTTGATTGTAAAAAAGTTTTAATATCACAATTTTTGGTGACTAGAATTTTCTTCAGTTTTAAATGAAGTTTGCATTCGTTTAAGTTTCACGGTTCTGTAGCATACATTTTTTCATTTTTAATGTTTCTTATTTAAAATTAATATTTAGTTCGAAAATTTTTTTAAGTCTAATTCAATTCATTCTTTTAATTCGTAAAAATTTTTCTGATCAGCTCTAATGTTAAATTATAATAAAGGAAAATGATTATGTAATAACAATTTAAATTCACAAGCTTCTGACTTTGAAAGATTCCATTTAATTTTAAATATTAAATTATAAAATCTTTAATGGCTTTGAATTTAAAATTCTTAAAATTCAAAAATTTTCAATTTTAATTTTGAACTCTTTCAATTGTAAATAATATAATTTCAATTCCTCTGAATTTGAAACCACCTAATCTCAAAATATTCAATTTTTAAAGTTTTGACGATGTCCTCTTTCTTAATTTTTAACCTGAAATTACTCAATTATGTTTTTAAAACATAATATTAAAAAATTGGGTTTATAATGTATTTTTTAATTTGAATATTTTTCATGTTAGGTAACAAGAATCCAGAGACGTGAAAGCGCTATTTGTACGCGTGCCATTACTGCTAGTACATTATAAAACGCATCTCTGCATTTTTATTCATCAGACACAGAAATGTTCTTATATGGTTTAAAGTCAATCGATTTCTTGCTGATGCTTATCGATTTTCGCAATTGATCATATATGTGAACAAACTTTAAGTTTCGAAAAGAAAATTAATTTTGTTCTAAATCGAGAGAAATCGCTAATATTTTTCTGGGAGAAAGGTGGAAGACTTTGTATGTTAAAATTTCCAAATAAATTATTTTGCTTCATCAAATTTATTTCTTAATGTTTCTATACATTATTGATAGAAGAACAATTTAAATTGTAAATGATTGTTAAATAAGGGGAAATAATTATATTCTTAACATTTCGCTAACACGCTATTTGCAAATTTTCTTACATTTTCAAAGAGATAAGAAAAATTAAATTACGGACAAAAAAATATTTTGAAGAGTTCAAAAAAAATTAAAAGCTTTTTAATAATGATAATAGATTTGAGATTACAGTTTTTTCAAGATCGTTAGTAAAATTTTAAACGTTTTAGCTTTTATTTCAAAAGAATAATTTTGAAGATTTCCAAATGTGTGGAATAAGAATATGGAAGAATTTGAGAATGAAAAAACTGTTCATATAATATTATTGGGAAAATTTCAAATGATTTTTCTGTAGGTTCCTAGGAGAAATTAAATAATTCTTTATTTTGAAAAATTAATTTGAAGAGATCATTTAAAAAGATTTCAAAATATTTCGAAAGATTTCTAAAATTGTGAATGAAGAATCTGTAAGATTTGAACAAATTTGTTTTTATTTTGCAAAATTACAAAAAAAAATTACGAAAAATTGGAATAATTTAAACATATTAAAAGTTTTAATAATTTTGAAAGGATTAGAAAAATGATTTTCTTAAGATTTATTGGAAAATTCGTTATGATTTTTTATTATGGAAAACAAAATTGAAGTGAAAATTGAAAATGATTTCAAAACATTTGAAAAGATTTCCTTAAATTTTTTTCAAAGGTTTTAAGTAAATACATCAGTTTTCTTAAATTTCCTAGAAAAATTTGGAACATTTCAAAGTGATTCTTTTACATTTTGAACGAGTTTTCAAAATTTAAATGAAAAATTGAGCCCGGCATCAATATTTTTAGGAATTTAAAAGGTTTTGAATAGATTTACAATATTTTGCAACGTGGAAGCATTTCCAAAAATTTATCAAATATTTTGTATCTCTTCTAAATTGATAAATGTTCTAAATATCTTTGAAAGAGGCTCGAATTTTGACTAATATTTTGTAAAATCCTGCAAGATAAACATTTTGTTTAAACTAATAGATTCTTTTTTGAGACATATGAAGTATTAAAAAATCTTTTCTAATTTTCTTAAGAATGTTATAAAATTTATATTCATTTAAGTTTAATAACAAACTATAACACTTCTTTGCTTGTAAGTAATTTTAGTATTCGTTTTTTAAACATTAAATGTTTCGAGGATTTTCAGGCTTCCTTATTAGGGAAAATTTGGTATAGGAATATAATAGCGAACATTTTTTTATATTCAGCATACTTTTAATATACTTTTGAAAAGTAAATTTACATTCCCGGAATGGTAATAAGAAATTGCAACACATGTTGTAGTAAAATCTGTAATAATATTTAGTATAATAATAATATGCAATTGTAAGGATTTTTAGGATTAAATTTCAAAATTTTATAATTTCCGAATCATGTAATTTTTATAACTAGATATAATATATTATTTTCTGTAGTGATAATTTCAACTGAATTCATTATACTTACGAAAATCAGTAAACATTGGGCAGTTGAATTATATTTCGGAAAATTCTATACAAAGTGAAAATAAAATTTGTTTATGCTGAAACAAAATCGACATGACTTTATTATAAACGAGAACGAGTTTTTAAATTAAAATGATTTAAAATCATTAAGTTCGGAGAATTTGATTGTATAGAGTTATATTTCGATTCGTAAAATTAAATTAATAACTTTGTGTACATTGTTAAAATTTTCCAAAATCTTACCTCACTTTTAATATAATTTTGAATAGTAAATTAAAATTTTTAAATGGTAATGAGAAATTACAATACAATACAATACAATGATTTTAAATTAAAACAACTTTTTAAAAAATTATTCTTTTGTTTGAAGATTCATCATGTTAGTTAAAAATGTTTATTTTCGGGTTGAAAATTAATTGGGTTTGTAGGAACTTCGTCATTTTTAATTGAAAATTAATCTTTAAAAATCGACTAAAAACCTTGAAATTCCATGATTAATTTCGAAATCCTTAGAGATCCTTTGCGATCTTTGAAATTTATTAAAAATTAATTTAAATCTTTAACAATATTGTGGGAATCTTTAGAAAGCTTTTAAAATCCCTAAGATGTATCATAATCTTTTAAAAGCCATTAAAATTTCTTGAATCCCTTAAAATCCTTTATATTGTTTGGAAATCCTTTGTAATTTCGCTAAATCATTTGAAACCTTATTAAATCCTCTAAAATCCGCGGATATACTTTCGAATCTTATGAAATCCTGTGAAATAATTAAAATCCCGTTAAATCTCTTAAAATCCATTAAAATCCTTTCATATATCTGAAAATCGTTTCAAATCCCTTGAAATCTTTTTAAATCTTCGAAGTCTGATTAAAATACCCTCATGTCCTTCAAAATTCCTGAACATTCTTTGTCATCACTTGAAATCTTTTGGCATCCCATGACCTATTTTGAAATCTCTTAAACATCCTGAAAATCCTTTAAAATCTGTTAAAATCACTTAAATTCTTCAAAATCCCGTAAAGTCTTTAAAATGAATTAAAATCCTTATAACAACTGTGGGAATCTTTCCGATTCTCTTGGAATCCCTTACAATGTATTGTAATCTTTTAAAAGTCATTAAAATCACTCGAAATTCCTTAAAATCGCTTATATTATTTGGAGAACCTTTTAAATTCCGCTAAATTTGGTAGAATCTCTTTAAATCTCTTGAAATCTTAGAATTTTTATTGAAATTCCCTTATGTCATTCAAAATTCGTGAAAACACTTCAGTATCACATAAAATTCGTTAAAATATCGTAATTTATTTTGAAATCTTTTACAATCCCCTAAAAGCTAAAAAATCCCTCATAATTATTAAAAATCGGTGGTAATCTAGTAAAATCTATAAAAACTAGTTAAAAATTTTGAAATGTCATAAATAATTTCAAAATTTCATGCTATCTTTAAATTTTTGGAAGACCTTTACAATGATTGAAATTTGTGATAACAGCGGAAATCTTTTGGAATCTCTTGAAATCCTCGAAATCCCTTAAATCCTTGATAATATTCGGAAATCCTTTAAAATTCCGTTAAATATTTGGAGTCTGCAAATCTTTTGAGATTTGAATGAAAGCTTTGAATCTCTTTGAATCTTCGAAATCCCGTTAAAATTACTTAACATCCTTTAAAATTAGTGAAAATACTTCGGCATCACATAAAATCCTTTAAAATCCAGTGAATTATTTTTCAATATTTCGATAT
The DNA here is from genome assembly GCF_010883055.1 of Belonocnema kinseyi. Lineage (NCBI taxonomy): Eukaryota > Metazoa > Arthropoda > Insecta > Hymenoptera > Cynipidae > Belonocnema > Belonocnema kinseyi. The sequence goes on along the minus strand of NC_046665.1, from coordinate 100,355,828 downwards.
CTCTTTCGATGTCTCGTAAAAATTGTTTCGATCTCTCGTAAAAAACTGTAATTTTTTAAAACTCTTCAAACTCTTAAAAATCATTTGAAATCTGTAAAGCCATTTGTATTCCTTTGGAATTATTTGAAATGCCCTAAATTTTGTTTTTGTAATTCTTTGCGATCTCATTATATGCCTCAAAAGTTTTGGAAATCCCTTGAAATATTTAGGAGTCTTTTAAAATGTCCTGAAATCGAGTAAAAATGTAAAATCCTACGTAAGAAGGCGTGTGTGGGGGGGGGGGTAGTTAAAAATCTTACGAATCGTTACAATAGTGTTGGAGGAGGTATAGAGTTTTAAAAATTATCCCTAGGTAATTAATATACGTCTCCTTACGAAAATTGAAAATCGATTGCAAGTTATTTTGTAACCCTCTGGTGTTACAAAAGTGTGCCTAGGCGTGAAGCACGCGTCGCGTCTAAGAGGGGATAATCGTAAGCTGAAGCTGATACTTTGATAGGACGAAAACGAGTGTAACGGTGGGACAGGTGAACGAGGGTTTGAACGTTCCAGCAGGGTAGTAGATGGACGTGAGACCGATAGGTACTACGTATCCGGGTGTTGGACATTCGTAGGATCTCTTGACGCGTGCATCGATGTCCAACGGTCCCGAGGGAAATCCACTTCATGATGGGAATCCCATTATTTCCCGAGCGATATAAAAGTAGGTAGGTAGTCCAGTCGTTCTGGTGCTGCTGTCCAGTTGAGGCTATTCTACCACCCGTCGAGCCACCCTCCTGTCTTTTTCTCTCTTTTCCATTTCTACGCTGGTGTCTCTCTCCCTCACCTCCGGCACTATATTTCTCTCTTTCTCGGACATTCTCTCCTCCTCGCCTCTCCCACTTGCTCCATTTTTCTCTCTGCTTCTCTCGACTGCCATTTCTCCATTGTCTCTTCTCGTTCTCTCCTGGGTGTTAGGCCACTGGTCTTTTCGGTCATTCCGGATCCATGTGGTTAAACGTTATTCCCCATTTGACAAAAGATTAACTAAATAGGATAGCGATTTTAAATTGGTAGAATGAGGAAGTGAATTTAAAAATAGGGTTGTTTTATAAAAATATGATTCGAAAATAAATCCCACTGGTTCAGCGCCAGCATATAGCTAAATTATTCCACTTATTGTCAGAGGTTACTCTATAAATTGATAAGCATATCAATACTCTCTGGTTTAGTATATTATTTCGAAAAGTATTTTGAATTCACTTGAATTTTTTTGAATTCGTATTGAATTCCTTTGAGTTCGTTGAATTCTATTTTAATATATGCATTCTTCTTATTTTGTTTGAATTGCTTGAATTGCTCTGAAACACTTTCAAATTCTTTTCAATTCTTTTACATTCATTGAACTCTTCTGAATTTCTCTAAATTCTCCTAAATTTCTTGGGTTCGTATAAATTACCTAAATTCCTATATTACAATAAATTTCTTAAAATAAACTGAATTATCTGAAAGCAGAGAATTAAGAGAATTGGTAGAATTCAAGGTATTTAGAGAATTCATAATGAATTCACATAGAGTTTACATTGAATACATTTGAATTCTTTTGAGTTATGTGAATTCTATGTACATTCTTCATAATTATTCTGAATGAATTAAAATACTTACAAACGCTTTGAAAAACTTTTAAATTCTTTGAACTTCCTTAAAATTTTCTGAATTCCTCCGGATTTCTAGAATTGTCTGAATTCCTCTAAATTCTATGAATTTCTTGAATTATTTTAAAGTTCTTGGAATTAAGTTAATTATTTGAAGTCAGCCATTTATGTGTATGCAGAGAATTCAGGGAATTAACATAATTAAGAGAATTAAGAGAATCCAAGAAATTCCTTGAATTCTCTCAAATCACACTTTATTCCTTTGAATTCTTTAAATTCTATGTAAATTCTTCCTAATTCTTTTGAATAGCGTAAAATTTACAAACGATTTGAAAAACTTTTAAATTCTTTGAACTTCCTTAAAATTTTCTGAATTCCTCCGGATTTCTAGAATTGTCTGAATTCCTCTAAATTCTCTGAATTTCTTGAATTATTTTAAAATTCTTGGAATTAAGTTAATTATTTGAAGTCAGCCAATTATGTGTATGCAGAGAATTCAGTGAATTAACGTAATTAGGAGACTTTAAGGAATTCCTTGAATTCTCTGAAATCGCACTTTATTCCTTTGAATTCTTTTGAGTTGTTTAAATTCTATGCACATTCCTTCTATTTTTTTGAATGACTTAAAATACTTACAAACGCGTTGAAAAACTATCAAATTCTGTGAACTTCCTTAAAATGTTCTGAATTTCTCCGAATTTCCAGAATTGTCTGGATTCATCTAAATTCTCTGAATTTCTTGCATTATTTTGAATTCCTTGGAATCACCTTAATTATTTGAACTGAGCAATTTTGCGTATGCAGAAAATTCAAAAAAGCCAAGTAATTTCTCGAGTTCCCTGAAATCACATTTAATTCCTTTAAATTCTTTAAAATTCTTTAAAATTCTCTGTATTCTATGTACATTATTTTCATACTTTTTAAATTTAATTTATTCCTTTAATTTAATTTATTTCTTGAAATGACCGAATTCACATTGAATTTTCTTCAATTTTTTGAATTCTGCAAACTTCCTTAAAATATTATAAATTTTACGAATCGTCTGATTTCCTAAAAATAATCTAAATCGATATAAATTCTCTGAATTCCTTAAATTCTTTGAATAAATCTGAATTTCTGGAATTATTTTGAAGTGTATTGGAATTAACTGAATTATCTGCAATCAGTTAATTAAGAGAATTTAGATTATTCAAGGGATTCAGGGAATTCTAGAAATTCAATGAATTGTCGGAATTCACATTGAATTATTTTCAATTCTATCTACATTATATTTAATTATTTTGAATTGTTTTTGCAATGCTTTGAAACGCTTTCAAATTTTTCTAAATTCTAATAACTTCCATGACATCTTATGAATTCCTTTGAATTCCCATAATCGTCTGAATTCTTTAAATATAATCTGAATTCCTTAATTCTTCTAAATTCTTTAAATTCATCTGAATTCCTTTAATTCGTCCGAATACCTTAAATCCTTCTGAATTTCTAGAAGTATTTTTAAGTCCCTTGAAATTAACTGAATTATCTGATCTTAGAGAATTCAGAGCATCGAGGGAATGCGTGAAATTCAAATTATTCCAAGAATTCAGGGAATTCAAGGGTTTCCATACATTTTTGGAACTTACATTGAATTCCTTAGAATTCTTTTGCAATCTGTGAAATTTATATACATTCTTTTTAATTTGTTTGAAATGTTTGGAATACTTTTAATCGCTTTCAAATTATATTTAATTCTTTCAACTTCTTTTAAATTCTTTTATCATCCTTGAAAGCTTCTGAATTCCCCAGAATTGTCTGAACTCATGTAAATGATCTGCATTCTCTAAATTCTCTGAACTTATTAAATTCGTCTGAATATTCCTTGAAATCTTCTGATTTCCCCTAAATTTCCAGAATTGTCTAAATATCATGAGTGTCTGGATATCTTATATTTTTCTGAATTCCTTGAATTATTCTAAAGTCCTGGAAATTAATTGTATCATCAGAATTCAGAGAATTCAGGAAATTTAATTAAATTAAGGAATTCAGAAAATGCTGAGAATTAAAGGAATTCAGGCAACTTACATATTTTGGAAAATTCAGAGAATGCAGGCAATTAAGAGCATTAGGGGAATCTCTTGAATTCTCTGCATTCTTTTAATTTCCTAAATTCCTTTAATTATCTAAATTATCTGAGTCTAGATAATTCAGGGAATTCCAAGGACTGCGAAGGAATTCAAAAAGTTGAGGGAATTTAGACGAATTCAAGGAATTGATACAATGTAGAGACATTCGGATAATTTAGGAAATTCGTATCAATCCAGAAAATTTCTAAACAACATAACCAACCAGAGAGTATTTATACTAAAGCAGTCTGCTGTTTGCCGCTTAGATATGCATATAAAAAAACGAAGAGCTAACTCAAAAACAGAGTGGTGCTTCTATATGACCAGTGCCAAAGCGGTCGTTTTAGACAAACACTCCAATTGAGGGTTTCGTTAACATGGAGGCATCGATACGTTTTGATATTTGTATTTTTAATTTTCCGCACTCTCAAGTCCAGAAACCGCTTTTTTGTGAAAAGTCTTCAAGTTCAATAAAAGGAAATCAATTATGGACCTTTGCAACTACTACTTTCAGGAAAAGAACCTTCTGAAATTGAGTTTCAGCAAATGGAGATTTAGGAAGGAGGACACCCTCGGATATCGTTCTTCGATACAAGCCTAGGGAATGGTTCATGCAAGGTGCGGGCAGTATAAAATAAATATGTGAGGCAGGGAAAGCGGGTTGATAGAGGAAGGAGGGAAGGGTAGTTGAAACTTTGAGAGGGATTTTTTACAGTCGTGCGGGACGGTCCACGACTTGTGTGTTTATCTGTAATTGATTTCTTTGACACGTCCAGCGTAAAAGGACTATAAGGTCTTCTTATATACTCAAGGGTGGTTTCAATGTGCAGCCACCTATTTTATAAAGAAAACCTAGCATTCATCTCTTTAATTTCTGAAACAATAAACGATGCCAATATTAGGTACTCATTGTGTGGGTAGTATTTCTTTAGGAAAAATTGATTTAATTTATAACCACCCTGTGTAGTCGTATATGCTCGAGAAACGAAGCAAGAGGGTGACGTTTTCGCGAGTTGAGGGTTGGGTGTGGATGGGGGAAAAAGATAGGTTTTAGGAATGAGGTGGGTTGTGGAAGCGGAGAAGCGAGAAACGAGGATCTACTGTCCCTCAGATCAATGGGCACCTCTGCGCCGGACAAAACCCCTCTCCGTCTTCAGAGGATGACCAATAACAAACACCGGTGCTTCTCTTTCACTAATGGAGTTTTTACCGATAAAAAATTCACTCTCTTCGCTCCTTTTTCCATGAAATGCTGGTCCATCCCTTGGTCGGCTACACACACAAGATAGCTTCTTCCTCACGCACGACATCTTCTTACGCTGCTTTGTCTCTACATTATACAAAAGCTGAACTGAAAGAAGCTCAATTTTTCTGAGAGAAAAACAAAATGAATCTGATTGAATTATGTGAATTCAACTGTTGATGAGGTATTGATTAGAAAACTTTAGAATACACTTTCTGACTGGGACTGTTACAAATTTTTAGAGTAAAAATCTGTCCAATTAGTTCAAATATTGTAAATTTCATATTAAATTATATAATGCACTTAAATCTTAGCTAGATGCCACCTTTTTTACGTATTTATTTCAATTCTTAACATTTTCAACGATTAAATTATTCAGTTCTCAATGCATGATTCTAAAATCCTCTACTTTAAAATGTTATATTTTAGTTCTGAATTTTCAAGCGTCCATTTTCAATTCAAAGAATTTCAAAATGCAGTTTTGAAGACTTAAACAATTAAAACATTTTTTAATCGATTTTTTGACCAAACGCGTTTATAATTAATCAAATGTTAATAAATAAATTAGTTATTGTTTAAAATTGAACTGTAGCTCGTGTATTAAAAATTGAAATATAATTGATTTTGCAAGACGATTCAGAGTCTGTTCAAAGTTAAACTATTGACAGATTTCAACGTTAAAATTGGAAGTGTTCTAGTTTGAACGTCTTAGTATTTGAACAAATGTAAACGTCTGATTTAAATTTATAAACTATTTTGTATTTTCAAATAATTTAAAATTAACAGATTCATATTTAAATGCTTTCATTCAATTAAAAATGCTAATCAAATATTCTTTCAATCGAAAATATTCTATTATTCACTCTTTCAATTTAAAATAATTTATGAAAAAAAAATATTTTTTAAAAATATTTAGAAATATGCAACTGTTTTATTAAAAATTAGAAATCAAATATAACAAAAAAAAACAATTTGAAACTGTATTGTTTGAAAAAAGCCTTGAATCTTAAAAATTTCAAGGTGCTAAATTTGAAATGGAAACTTTACAATTTTAATGGTTCGATTAACAACATTTTTTAACTGGTTATTTATATTTTTTAAACCCTTACTCTGTGAAGTGTTTAAATTAAAAAATTTAAATTTAAATATAATTTGATGAGTTTTAAAATAGAACTATAGTTCGAGCATTAAAAATAAAACTAAATTAATTTTACCAGACGATTTTGAATTTGTTCAAAATTGAACAGTTTGGATTTCAACGTTGAGAGTTCATCTGTCTCAATCCTAATAATTCTAACAACACGAATCCTAATTAAATATTGTTTCAATCGAAAATATTCTAGTTTCACTCACTCAATTTAAAATTATTTAATTTAAAAATGATCGATTTTTACATATTTAGAAATATTTGACTGTTCATTAAAAATGAAACATTATAAATTAAATATAAAAAACTAAACACGTTGAAACTGAGGTGTTTGAAATAAAAAGCTGCGAATCCATAAAATTCTGTGATGCTAAATTTGAACATTCAATGTTACAATTTATAAATTCTTGTTTACATTTTTAACTAGATTTCTTCGAACTATTTAATCTAATAAAGTCAAATTGTAAATATAAATTAATCAATGGTTTTTAAAAATTAAACTGTAGTTCGATTACTAAACATTTAACGAAAATTGATTTTACAAGACGGTTCTGAATCTGTTCATAATTAAACAATTTAAATTTCAACGTTAAAAGTTAAAGTATCTAAATCCTGCATCCTTAGTAGTTAAAAAAATTAAAAAATGCTACTGAATCTTTATAAACTATGTTCAATTTTCGTATATTTCCAATTAAAAGATTCATAATTAAAAGCTTACATTCAATCTCAAATAAATTCAGTATAAATTTCAAAATTTACAGTTTAACGACATTTAAATTCAAATTATTCCATGAGAAAGTTGTAAAAACTTTCATTTTATACTTGTAAATAAATTAATCCTCCATTAAAACGCCTTCCCTGATTGATTACTTAATTAAAAATTTTCCTAAATATTTTCTATACTATCTGTTTCTGTTCTTGGTAATTTTATAAATATTTTAAAATATTAAGCCTTGGAAAATTAATGAATAAATGTATTGTTTGATGATGGGATTGTATCTTTTCTGGCTGAGATATTTTTTTATAATGGAATTTCTTAAGTCCTTCATAGAGATCCGTAAGTTACGCGAGGTAGATACTCGCAGTAGAGTAGGTTTCTTTTGATCAGACACATTTGGGAAATGAGGTGCAAGCTAAGTGCTTTCTATTTTTTTCTGTTCTGGATAACTGTCGTGGGTTTTTGTCAATCTTTATGTACAATAATATCATGCTAATTTTTTATCAACAAATATATTAAATTATGGTTTATTAACTAAAATATCTCAGTTATTAATACAAAAAAAATTTCTTCAAAACCTCAAAATAAAAAGTTATTGATGTTTTGAGATATTCTGTTAGATATTTCAGAAAAAAGTATGCTTGGTATTTTTCCTGGATTATTTTCACATAATATAAATTATGTAATAATTAAGTTTATTGTTAAAAAAATCTGATGGAAATTTAAAATGCATGTGAGTAAAGTCATTTGCATGTACCGTACATTAATGTTAATATACCATAAAGTTGTAAAATTAATATACATGTATACTAAAGTTCGTAAAACAGAGCGTCTGATAATAGTAAGTCATTTGATGCCTTCAAGTTTTGTCAAATATTAAAAATTAAATTACCAACCTTAAATTCGTCGACCAAATACTTAACTATAATCGAATTGCAACGTACGGGTGAAATTTTTTTTTTTATTCACTGTGAATGTTAAAATTTTAACGTGATTACAGGGGCTTGGGGGTTAGATATCATAATAATTTTCTTATTTTCACTTTTCCACTTAAAAATCAGTGACATTTAAGAGGTCCGTTAACCTGGCAGGACCACATTGCAAAAATGGACTGAAAACCTATAGGGAATTTAGGGCTCATTTAGGGCTAATTTAATGCCCCATTGCCAAATTTAATGCTCTTTATTTAAACAAAAAAACCGGTGGTCATGCTAGCTTAACGTTAAGATAGCAGAACCACACAAAGTAAAAAACTAATTTTTCAAAATTTCTTTGCTCTATAATTTAGGGCTCATTTAGGGCTCACTTAATGCCCTATTGTCGAATTTAATACCCCGCAATTTTTCGAGAAAAACCTGTGGTCATGCTAGCTTAACGTCCCCTTAGCCGGACCACACAGAGAAAAAAACGACTTAGGCATTATTTCTTTCCACAATAATTTAGGGCTGATTTAGGGCTCTGGCAATATAAGAATGAAAGATTAAAAAAAATTGTTTAAACAATTTTTGTTTAAACAATTCTAGTAAAAATGAATTAAACAAATTTATTCTTCTATCCTATGTTAAGGCTCACTTAGGGCTCAATGAATATGATATTTGGATTGAACAAAAAAATTTTTAAACAATTATTGTTTAAACAAATTTACCACAAAAAATTATTTTCTTTTCGTTTCTCTTGCATAATTTCAGGCTCATTTAAGGCTCCTGAAATATCATCCAGTGACAGTCTTGCGATATTTTCTTTGCCCTTTTTTTGTTTTAAAGGGTGATATTTTTAACTTGAAATTTTCAAATATCTTGAAAAATAGACACTCTATGAAAAAATTTTATGAATAAAAATTTTATCACTCTGAGGAGTACATACACTCATGTTAAAATTGGATCCCCTACACCGCCCCCCAGGGGTAGGGGTAAGGGCTAGTTCGATATCTTAAATGATATTTGAAAATTTTAAGTTAAGAAAATCACCTTGTATATGGTGTTGTTCTACCTTAACGTTATAAAAAAATATGCGAAGAAAACCATAAAACCCATTTTTACTTCTTGCATAATTTAGGATTCATTGAGGACTAATTTGGGCCCGTAGTACTAAATTTTGGGCTCTTTTATTTTTTGTAAAACATAGTGTTTGCAATAGCTTAACAATTACTTAGTTCAAGATTGCTGTAAAACGTAATAAAAATGATTTTACAGAAAATTCACCTCATAGAATAATTTAGGTCTCATTTAGGGCTCAGAGAATATGATAATTAAACATTTAAAAAAGGTTTAAACAGTTTTTTATCTATTTTTACAAAAAATACTAGAACTCAATATTGGGGAATACCGGCCCAAATTAGTCTTAAAGGAGCCCTAAATTATGCGAGGCGTAAAAATGTGTTTTATGGCTTTATTCACGTATTTTTTATAACGTTAAGGTGGCAAAACAACATATATAACAAAAAAGGGCTAAGGAAATATCGCAAGACCTTTGGTCGATGATATTTCAGGAGCCTTAAATGAGCTTGAAATTACGCAAAAGAAACGAAAATAAAATAATTTTTTTGTAGTAAATTTGGTTAAACAATAATTGTTTAAACAAATTTTTGTTAAATTAAAATATTATATTCATGGAGCCCTCAATGAGCCTTAATATAGGGCAGAAAAAGAAATTTGTGGAATTTATTTTTACTAGAATTGTCTAAACAAAAATTGTTACATTTTTAGAAAATTTTTCATTTTCATATTGCCAGAGCTCTAAATGAGCCCTAAATTATTGTGAAAAGAAATAATGCCTAAGTCATTTTTTTCTCTGTGTGGTCCTGCTAGGTTAACGTTGAGGTAGCATGACCACAGGTTTTTTCGAAAAATTGCGGAGCATTGAATTTGACAATAGGGCATTACGTGAGCCTTAAATGAGCCCTAAATTATTGAGCAAAGAAGCTTTGAAAAACTAGTTTTTTACTGTAAATTAGCCCTAAATGAGTCCTAAATTCTGTATAGGTTTTCAGTCCATTTTTGCAATGTGGTCCTGCCAGCTTAACGGACCTACATTTAAGTTCATTAAGGAAAAAATGTTAATTTTATTATTTACATTTGAAAGCTACTGCCAAAATTATTTTTAATTTGTGAAAAGTGCAAATATTTGCTTTTTCTAATAAATGATCAATATGCGAATATGAAATTTAAGATACTTAGTCTCTTAATGGCGATTTTGTATACTGAGGTTTTAAATTTAATATAAAAATTCCTATTAAATTTCTATTAAAATTGCAAACATTTTTAACAGTGTTTGCAATATATTGTTCGTATTCATTAAATTATCGATTATATAAAACGTACTTATATAGAAAAGAAATAATAAAACTAATTTGGAAGGTTAAAATACACCTTACTATATATTTTTAATCGAGTACCTTGGCCCTATTTTGTTGGTAAAAAATAATTGTTTAAAATTAAGAATGCTTGATATCTCTGCTTTTCTAACATTAAACACTCTAATATCTAATCTTTCTTTTCAAAAATAAAGACACGCATTCTTCGATGTAGACTGTAATTAATATTGGTATATAAAAAAATAAAATATTAAAAAACTTTTATCTCAAATCCATAAAAATAGACTTCATGAAGACAAAGGTTTTGAACTTGCGGTTGTCAAAGCAGGGTACACACAAAGTGAAACGTAGACTTTGGACAAGCAAGTAGTTTGTGGTGGTTGAATGGGGTGGTAAGGTGTAAGTTGGCTTAGAATGTTCACAGTTGGATGGGGAGAGGGTGGGGGGTGGCAGTTGTAGTTGCGGCGAGATGTATCGATTGTTGAGCGATATAATGCTGAAGATTTATGACTCGTGTGTACTCTAAATGAATAAAGCTCAGTTCAATGGATCTTCAATTTGACGGGAACTCATCTTTAATTTTCAATTCTAGAGTTCACTTGTCAAACTTCTAATTATTTCCAACTCCAAAAGCTCAAAATCTTTGTTGAATCTCGGACGTAAAGTACATAGAAATTAAAATCCTTTTTCCACATTTCGTAGATGGGTCTTTTTCCAGTTTCTTTACGATGCGGAATATATCGTCTGGAATATCCGTCAAAGGTGAAAAGGTAGTTCAGAAGAAAAAAGGAGGAAAAAAGAAAAGTTGGTTTACGAGCATCCTGAAGCAATAAACCACGAGACAAGCAGAGAGCAACGAGAAGAGAGCTGGTCCGCTTTCGAAGAAGGTCGACAAGCGAGTAGCGTCGGCGCTGCCCTTGCAAGCTTCCTCGCGTATTGATCCTCATAATTCGGGGGGGGGGGGGGGGG
>NC_046665.1:100319555-100344692 GCF_010883055.1 Belonocnema kinseyi | reverse complement strand
CCAGTGGGGTGGCGTATGCGTCGAGGTACAGAGCTCGGCTAGGGGTGGATGGAAGGTAGGAAGAAAGGAAGCAACGAAGGAGCAGAGCAGGGTACCCCGACCAATAATAATCCTCGCACGATATGATAATATCATATCATAGCGCGCCCATATCTCAACGCTTTATGATTGGAGGATTAGATCCCCCAATCGCGGTACTTTCTTCACTTAGCATATTCATATGAACCATCCCTCTCTGCACCTTCTCGTAAACCAACTGGTCCACCGCACTGTTTCCAAGGTCCATTATTACGCTATCGTCATCATAAAAAATGATGAGTTTTTAATTTTGGATTCCAGAATAGTACGAAGATAGGATTTTTTGATTTTATTAGATCAATTAGTTATTTGTTCAGATATTTAAGATATGGGAATTGATAAATTGTTTAGTAGTTTGGTTTATAGGAATAAGGTCTCGTCTGTGGGTATTATTTTTGCCATAAAATTCAAACTTTCGATCGGAAAGTGAGTATCTCAGAACCAATGAAAAGCCGTGTAAAGAATTGTATAGCAATACATAAAGGCATGGCGTTTTATTGGCGGTGGGAATGGGTGCTTATATAGCTTTCAGAGTATGGTATTGGACGATATTGATCCTTGCGTCCGTCAAGATGCCGATGGTCTTCGGACCTTCCCTACCTCTCTCTAAGTTCTCTGACCGTTTTTTTTTTGGACTTTAGATTCCTTCAGTAGGGACTGTTATCTATAGTCTATTGTTCTTGATCTATGAAACTCTCTACATTAAGTTTGTTCTGTTATAAGATTCTATAGAAAAATCCTCAATTATAATCGGACCCCTTGAGAAAGACTAGATCGTGGAATTTTAGTTTGAGGTCGTTTAAGTAAATTCCATCGAAGAGGGTAAATACTTGAAGTTTCACTTGTTGTTTCCTCTTTTATGTTTACGTCAGCTCGTTATTTGTCCAAGCTTGAAGACCTTTAGTGCTATCTGAACTGAAATGGTGTTAGTAAACTCGGTAACCATTCTAAGGGATAGAGGAAAAGACAGTGTGGTCTTTATTAAGGTGTGCTTTTGGTTAGTTTGATGAGATTGTACTTCAGAAAGAAAATATGTCAAGGAAAAGGTTGCGAAGGGAGTTTATTGAAGTTGGAATACGGAAGAAGAAGGAAGGAAGAGACCAAAAGATGGAAAAAAGAAACGAAAACTCGAAGGTGTGAATTAAGAGTGGACAGTGGTCTGAAGCAAAACCATCTGTATAGTACTAGCGCGAGGGGGGTGTTTGCGCGCGCACCTGTCGCCTTTTGGTTGCACACCACCCTTAATCTCTCCTCCATTCCGTCACGAGGAAGATTACAAGCGAAAATTCTCATTCGCGAAGCAAGTTCTTTTTCTCGCGACTTGAGGTTGAGAAATTCAATATTAATATCCAGGAGAGAAGGAACGTCCGCAATGCGCCACTCAAACTCTGCTATTCTCTTGTCTATACATGGACTGGTATTTCTACCCTCCTGCGATCAACGAGGGGTGACTCAGGATAGCTCGACCAATCGTCGCACGTTTTATGACGCAACGAGATGGATATGATGGATTTATGGATCTAATAAAAAGACGAGCCGCGATTGGCGCGCCTGGAATATGACGGGCGGTACCCGCCAAGGGTGGTACACCCCCTTGAACTCAGCCACAACTGCCTTTCTGCCACCCCCGCGTATTCGCGAGAAGGGGAGTACCCGAGATGTCGAGTGGGGATGCTGTTCTACCGTATTTCACCTTCTCCTCTACTCACCTTTTCTCTTTCTTCTCTTTCTCGGCACTTGTACACACGGAAGCCAAAAAATGAAAGGAGTGATCTATGAGATAAGCTGTCCTTCCTGGTTTCTTGATTGTTTCTTTTTTTATTTCTTGGACAATTGATCATTATGTATAATATCTTTTTCTTTATGCTTTTCGATTGATTGTATCTTAGTTTGCAGTAAAAGTAAAGAGGAAATAAAATGTATTCTCAATCAATAAAGAGATTTGAGTTCTGTTTGACACTAATAACTTCCAGTAGACGGACCTAAGTGGCATTATATTTAGACAATCGTTCCGTCAGATAAATCACACAACATCCGGAAAGGGGATAGGATCACTTAAAGCCGAGGGCTCATAGCTAACAGGACTTCCGCAGACCTTGAAACTTACTTCGTCTGCCCGCATCATCCCTTAGCGACTGTGGCCAGTGCCTTGTTAGTGGGATAAGGGGAATGGTATTGGGGTGGTGTTAGTATTGTAGGTGTAGACACTAGAGTATGTGTGTTGGGTAGTTCCTTTGTTTAGGCGCAACCAATGGTCAATGCCTTTTCCAACCTTTGCAGATAGCTGCTCCGCAGAAAGTCTTTCTGCCCTTTTATTCTACTTGGCCCTTTTCTATTCCTCGCTTCGTTTCTGTCTACATCTTATTCTTCAGAGCTTGAGGCGAGGAGAAAGAGGCATTGCAAACTTTCTTTGCCTTTCTTTTCTCATCCTCTTTTTTTTCTTCCAATTTGATTGTTGCCGCGAGCTGATGGCCACTCGAGATTCTCCATCCTCGTCCTCTTTCTCCACTTTCTTATTTAACCCTCTTCCTTTCGCTATCGTTCCGCATCCGCTTGCAAGCACTCATCCTCCATTCACACTCATCCTCTCTCCTTTCTTCGTGCACATTCACACACTGGATCGAAAAAAGACGGGGCTTAGGTACTTTTCTCTCCTAGTTCGGACTCGTTACGAGATAATTAGAAAGTATTCTTCGAGACTTTAAGCGATTTTTTTCTCGACCCTTTGGTATCGCTATATGCAAAGAGGTTTATTCGATAATTAAATTGATGTAACTATACTAAGTAATAATAGACATTCTTTATTTTACTTAGCATTTATTTATTTTTTGTTACAGGTCTCATTTTAATCATCGACTTCTGGCTTGAAGTGATTGAGCATTGGAGCTTAAGTAGGTGGTTGTAGAAGTTACCATCCCTTCGTTTCAAGATGGAAACGATTCACCGGAGCGTAGAAATAGAAGAGATAGACAAACGATGCCAGTTCGTCCATGAGGCCATAAGGGTAGTCAGTTGCCAGGGTGGCCTTCCAAGGTAGGGAGGGATAAATAATATGTCCGTCTGAGTCGCGGGGAGGGTAATTAATTCGCATAATATCCCGCAGTTAAGCCGGCCATCCGTAACTACCCGACTTGCTCTTCACCTCGAAGCTTGCTATACAACCTCTCTATATTATCGGTGCTAAGATCTCTGAATTTCGGTGAAAATCGGATCTGGTATTAGACTTATGGTGCAATTTTCAATCCGTTTTTTCATCCCTTAGGGCTCCGACTCACGCCAATATTGGCAGTATTTTGCCACTTTTTTCTTAGAAATGCCACTATTTTTGTACTGTTTTAAAAAAAATTCTACTAATGCCTTTGTTTCTTCGCCTTCCCCTTCAAAACATATTTTCGAAATATACAAAAATTAATTTAGAATACTCTGAAAACATCTATTATTTATTTCTATCTTCAATAAGGCCTCGAATTGTTTATTTTCGATTTTTTTCGGCTTAAAAAAATTATTTCAAAATTGTACAATTTTAATATGTACTCATACACTTATTATTTAAAAATTTTTAAGTCTAAGACTCTCGTGCTCGAGTAACTTCAATACGGATTACTAAAAAAGAAGCAAATGAATATTTCAATTTTACTATTTTTGTATTAATTATATCCAATTCAAGGAGTTTGAAAATCATCGATTTGAATTAATAACATTTGAAAATAAAAAATATATAATTGGAAGCGTTTAGAAATTAAAAAACTTTGAATTAGACAATATTTAACCCTTCAATGGCGCACATTTTCTGGCGTCCCGTTTTTGGTGCACTGGATATGTATACACCTATAACTTATTTCAGAGAAAAAACTGTTTAAAATACATATGTTTTAACTTTTCAGGGGTTAAATAAAATTTCTAGAATTTCAGGAATACAGGTGTCCAAGTTTGGTACTCATATTTTAATTAGGCAAAAGATAGTAAAATTTTAAGCAAAACAAATTTACTAAAATGATCGAAAATTATCGAAAATGGCAAAAATCGCATTTTCTTGGGTATTTCCTTAAAATGGTGTGAAATTAAAAAAACCATAGTGACTGATAAACTGTACACTTCTACCTGTAAGGTAATGTTATTAGTTGTTCTGTTATGAAAAAATTATTTCTCCTTTTTCTTATTTTCTCCTAATATTTTATTTCCGAATTTTTATTTTCTCCTAATTTAGCGACTCCTACCCCCGCTCCCCTCTTTATATATTTCACAATTTTCAACTTAATACTACCTCTGGGTAGTCGCACACCCAGGGCACCATCAGAGGGTTAAATGTAAGCTTTATTTGTTTATAATCTTATTTAGTATATTTTCGTTGACATATTTTGGCATCCAAAAAAACCTATAATGATGAAACATCATGTAACATATTTAGAAGGCTAAAAGTGGTTGTAAATCTGTTTCGCGAAATATTGTAGATAGGACATTAAATATTTTGTAGTTTTTTGGCAAATATATGTAAATTTATTCTTATAAGCATATATTTTAAGTGGAATGCCACGGACACAAGTTTTTCCGACCTGCGCTAAAATTAGTTTGCTTTCATTAATATTAGCGCAACTTTTGCTTAAAAGGAATGAAACATGAGATATTTCATGAAAACTAGAATTTATTTATTTTTTTGGGCTCAATATTTTAATAAAAAGTGACTTTTGGAAGTCATATCTCCTAAACTATTCCAGATAAATTTTTTTTTAAATTTTACAAAGAGCAATTGAGAAAAAGCTGATTCGCACCTGCTTTAAAAGATTGTAAAGCCTTCTGATTTTTATAAGATGTTTATTTATTAGAGGAGTTTTCGTATGTCAAACTTGATGGTTTATACCAATTAACATTAAATTTCTGATAAATTCAACGAAAACGTACATAATAACCCCAGAAAAAAATCAAGAATTCTTAAAAAAGTGCCCAGCGATTTTTTTTATTTACGGCTTAAAATTTCTCAGGAGAGATTCCCAAAGTAGAACTGGGATGGGGAAGCAGTTTTCATTAAAAACTACTTAAAGCTATGGCAGTGGAATGGCTTCAACAACAAACCTAAAAAAAAGAACAGTTTTCATCTTTTATTGATAACAAAATTTCAAATTGAAAAATGTACTTTTTGAAAGGTTTCAAATTAGATATGCTATCCAATTAATAAGAATTCAAACATAAAATATTCTTGTTTGGAAAAGAATGAAGTTAAAATTAAACAAGTACAAGGAAAGGGCATTTTTTAACTTGGTAAGAATTGAAATTTACAAAAAAAGCTAGAACCTGAAGAGTATTCGAGATTGAAGTATACCTTTAAACTAAAAACATTTTAAGGTTTAGGCTTCGCAAGTTCAAAATGAAATCTGAAAAGTTATAATATTAAGAAACAAATGTTTTAGACGTGCCTTACAACTTAAAAAAAATTAAATTGGTTTAGAAATTTCTTAGTTTTAATTTTATTCATGGACTTCATTGTTGATTTCATTTTGGCCAAATATAATTTGCACATCCACAGGATTTAATTCTATGAAGAAAAAAATTCAAGTTACTGCATGTATTTCTTATTATTTTATTGCATTTTTAACCAAATTTCTATAAGATCTAATTTTCTGCCATAAGAAAAATCTTGAAAATGGGTTCTCTTTACCTGAAACTTTTACATTATATTCCTAAAGAAATTAATTTTTCAAAATTTCATCAGACACTTGCGCGACTATGCGACTATTTTACTATTATTTTTTATCTCTGAAGTAAGTCCACGTGCTGATCCTATCATTTTTCAGGTTTCAGATTGAGATTGAGATTTCTTAAAAGAATAATTATGATGTCACAATAGCCGAGAATCGGGCGACATTAGTTGCTTTTTTTGACAAGAGTATTGTTGTTGGTAAGAATTTGGGGTCGATGCACATTTCAAAGCTAGATCTGCTCGCATCTCAACGGCTCGATGTAGCGAAGCGTCGCGACTACCGGTATTTATCTGCTCGCATTTATTCAACGAGATCCTAGATTCAGGTTCAGCGAGTGCGATCTTTTCCTCTGCACTCGGTTCTTGAAGCGGGCGAGCGAGCGGCATGGTATTAAAGCTGATAAATCTTTAAAAACGGCGGCTCAACTGGAGAACGGGAGCGGCGGAGCATAACTCACCCCTATCTGAAAATACATAGGTAACGCCGGTTTAAAAGTAAACTGTTTACAGGATGTTATCCCGCGAGTTGCAGGATGGTCGAGCGATCCCATGCAAACGGGGTAAAGGGTGAATTTCCAGCGACACGTAATAGAAGTAGAAAGAGAGAGAGAGAGAGAGAAAGCGATAACGAGTAAAACCCTCTTAAATGCGCGAGGGAGGGAGATGAGTATAAAGGGAGGAAAAGAGAGGATGATTCGAGACATTTCAGCGTTATCTAAACGCGTTTCGAGTTTTCGTCGAGAGGCACAGCTGGGGTGGCGGTGATCGCTGAGAATCAGCGTTGTTTGGTCGTTTATTCTTCATAGCGGTGACTTGATGGAGGTGGTGGGTTGCCTTGGAAGAGAAGTGGAATAAGGGAGGTTCGGATGAGATCAAGATATAACTACGAAGAGAATTATTCGCAGGCTCCGGCCGCGAGTTATATCCGCGCTGGTATACCGCCTGGGTTGAGGATGCCGGGGTTGGTTCAGGGGGAGGGAGCGTCGGTTGGTTCCAGGATAGGCGGAGGGGGCGCAGTCGAGGAGAGCGGCTCTTTAATGGCCGGATCTCGGAAATTGTGCGCACATATATCTGCTGGCAGATTTATGAAAGTGCTTTTCTTCTGAAGTGGGGAAAGCTGGTGGTGCTGCTATTACTACCACTGGTGCTACCCATTGCTGCTGTTGCTGCCGCCGCAGCTCTTCTGCTGCTGCAGCATGCTACTGATGCTGAGTGTGAGTAGATGGGGCTGTTGCGAGACGGGAGGGGCACCGGTGAAGACGAAAGGTGGGAGGAAATATACGTGCTACCCACCCCTGCTTCCTCCTAACCGCCTTTCATCCCTCGTCCTGCCACCCCCCGCCGATCACGAAGCTTCGGCTTCTGCACCGCTCCTCAACCCGCTGAACCACCTAACCTCACTCCCTTCTGATGCCTCCTTCCATCCCTTCCTACACCCCATGTACCACCTCGGCCGCCTCTGACTACTCGCTCTCCTCTATCTCGCATTGGTGTAATTTTCCAGTGGAAGATTTATGCGACATTAAGGTGCGTTGTGTACCTTATATGTGTACATAAAGACAGTGTGTATGTATAGATCAGGTACGCGCACCTTCGCGTGTTCAACTGAGCATACAATCTACGACCCTTGCCGTCGTCTTTCACGCGCACGCCGATTTATCGAAATATTCGCAGAGGTGGAGGCGCCTCACTGAATCCACTACGGGAAAGGGATATTTTTCTAGGGGAGTTAAGATGAATAGGATAGGTTGGGAATTGAATGGACCAGAGCCGAATTTAGATCTTAGGCCGCCCCTAAAAATGTGCTGCCCTAGGCTATTGTCTTTGCTTTCTAGTATAAATACGCTTTAGAGAAAGATTATGATAAGAAAATTCAAGAATTTTTCACTATTTAAGAACTAGAACTTCCATCATTCCTCATACCGTAAAAAATAACCGTACTTGTTTTTCTTGAGGGTGAAGATTAACTGGCGAATGCAAAAGCTGTGGAATTCGGCCCGCGAAAGGAAGTTTCCCGGTTTGGCGCTTGCGGCATAAATTTCATGGAATAAACACGTGCTTGTATGGGTTGCTGTGTGTTTGTGAAAATAGTGTATATATAGAGGCAGGAAAAAGCCACGCGTTATGGCCGTTTTAACAGCAGTAGGTCCTCTCTGTGCGCTTTCGAGAGGGTGCGATCGTCTGTATACGAGCTCTACTTTATGTGGATTAAAATCGAGCGGCTTGCATTTGAAAAAACCGCGATGCTAGCGATTGGTGAGTGAAGAGGTGGATGGCTACTAGTGGAGCAAGGGGATGAAAGAGAGGAGAGAAAGCGGAAATAAAAATGGCAATTGCAGTTTGATTTCAGCCTCCGCTTTTTCCATAAAGCTACCCTTGATCTCGTGACTCACCCCACCTTGAAACGTTTCTGCCAACGCCACCCTTTCCTTCCGACCTCTTGTCCCTATTCTCTTTTCTTTGCCTCTTTCCACCCGTAACCTCCTTCTTCTGCATTTCTTCGCGAATACATCACTTGGAAAAAACTCCAAATATAAAACAAAAGTCAAAGCGCATAAACAGAACTCGGTTTGAACCGAGGGTGCGTCTCCTTTATTTGATTTTCCCACTGGTATGGGCTTGTATATATAAATTGATATGCTCGATATACACAAGAGTGTTGTTTTGTTCCCTTCATTTGGCTATATATTGTATGCATACGTTAGTATTGCAAATAATTTTCGAATTCTTTGCTTCAGTAAGTTTTTTCTGTCATTTCCTTGCTCACAATAAACCCTTTTATTCGGTACTAAAAATAGTTCTGCCGCGGATACTCAGAGTTTTGATTCCGCTCTTTTATATCTTTTCTGGGGTTATTTGTTGCCACCCTCTAGTGTGATTGAAACTTTGTCAAAGTACTTCATTTGGTCGTGAGTCATGAAAAATATTTTATTACAGACTAGACAAGCATCTCAGTAAATGGTCTTTTGAAATTCTGTCTTTGAATGGAAATAGCGAGATGTTGTATTTCCTTCGAAATGTCTCGGAGACAGAAGCGTTTTGGGAATGAAGTGAATCTCGAGGAATGAAAAATAAGATCCAGGTTGCTGAAACATTAGAAGATGCTTGCAAACAGACAAACGGACAGAAGATCATCCGGCAAGAGAGTAGAGAATTTAGCGAAGCAGAAGTAACGGCTCGCGTGGTTGTGACAGCGTCTCTCCTATCCTTCTTCAGATTCACCCTCCCCTTCTTTAGAGAATAAACTCGTCGCTTTCTCTCTCTGTCTCTCTCGCTCTCCACAAACCCTCTTCCCAAAGTCCTCCGTTTTCACCGCAACTCACCCCATTCAAGCTCGATTGTCTTAAGCGGCCTGCTGCACCTGACATCTGCAATCTTCTTTACCTCTCAGAAAATTATAAACACGTCCGACTGCCTTTGCCGTGATGCGAAAATCACAAGACGGCAGAAAATATCTGCTAGGCAGAATATAAAGAAAAAATACCTTTCTGGAACTTTTATTCTCGCATCAGTCGATGTTATTTTGTTTCGTTCCACAATCGTATAATTAACGAAAAGTACTGCAATTTCGCTCGTTTAAACTTTTCTCATCGTTTCAAGTTCTGGAACCTGTACAAATAGCCTCTCTGTGGTAACGCTTTTCGTACTTTTTATGGTTTTCATGTTAGATATTTTTGGACTAACAAAAGCTCGATGAAAAAGAGTTTAGGATATTAGTGAAGTTTGAAAAGTTTATTTCTGAACTTTTTTCCAGTTAGTTTGTTTAGGATTTAGTTCGAAGGGAGGAAGGAAGTGAGGGTGAATATCTCTGTTTATCAGGGATGCTATAAATTTGCTGACTGTTTCCATAATGGCCATTACAACGCAGCAGCAAGTCCGCGACATGATATCGATTTCTCTGGCTGGGCGATGCGTGGTGGCATTATGATTGTTATGTCGCGTTATGAACGGGACGACGGAGGGATCTCATTGGTTCATTGGTCCACCAGTACGTTGGACCAGCCCTGCGGTCCCGGGATATCATATCTGCTCGATGGTACGCCCTCGCAGCCAACCCCACCCCAGAGTAACAATAATTTAATGCCACGAGGGGTTGGATAGCCGCGCCATTTTATGGGATAAAATGAAAAAAGTCAAGTGATTCCAGATATCAGTGCTGCGGGGAATTTCCTCTTGTTTGAAATTGGATATAAAAATGGTCAAGCTACAACACTTGTACTTTATATAGCAACTGAATAACAATTATTCAAACACAAATTTATTGTCTCTTTTTCTGTTTTCGTTTTATCCATTATATGGATTTATTTTATAGATCTTATTTCGGATTTTCGTCTTCAAGTTTAATTGGTAGATCGTAACTTGGGGTAAAGTTGTAATACAGTTATTTGAGTCGCGGAAAGGGGTGAACCATAAAGGGTTGCGCACATACGTTGAGATTGAAATAAGCAGTGAAGAGGAGAATCGTGACGTCGCCAAGGAGGAATCTTTGGGAGTCTTGGAGGCCGCCAGGAATGCCAACCCTTCGGTCTCATTAACATCTTGCGTTTCAACCACCTCCAATCCTCTTCTCCCTCAGGCCAAGAAAGCTGTCTTCATTCGAGTTCGCGTGGCTTCATATTCCTATTAAACAAACGCTATTCTTGACTTGCCTAGAGACTCTGGCTTGATAAATACTGAACCCTAACGTTAAAGATATTGATTTTAATATCTAGTGTTGCATAATCTTTCTAAATGAAAATTACTTTTTTTACACGGGTCTTTAAAGATTAACTTGTAATTTTTTCTCTATTGTTTCTAAAGATATCCTACCTTCATGGTAGAATGAGGAAAAAAAATATTGTTCGACATAAAGGGTGGATTCGGAAATCGAAGACCTTTCTTATTTACTTTGAATCGCGTGGAATTAGCCAGGGTGAAGACTAACGGAACGATTGAGCCGGGGGCTGGAGGGTTGTTATGTACGAGAAAGGTCTGCCTTTTAGCTTGAGTGTTTTTATGAATTAAGAGCGAAGTGCCTACTTCTTTCCAATCAGAATTAGCATCGTATCTTGCGTAGCCGGATAACGGTCCTTATTACGGTTCCTTAGTAACACCGTGGTTCTCTTTTACACAATGATTTTGTTGAAAAAAGAATTTTTACTTTTATTCAAAAAGAGGAAGGGATCTTAATAGCTATCGTCTGGAATTAGTCATTTTTCTAGACTAAATATATAAAAAAAATTAGCACTAAAAATAGTTAGCTCTCTTAAAGTATCTAATGATTTTTTTAGGTTATTAGGTAAATATTATATTCAGGCAGTTCTTTTCTAAATCGCAAATCAATGATCTGATTTGATTTTTTATGATGGACATTTTTTATCTTTACTTGGCTTTGAGTGAACTATTGATAATTACTTTTAAAAGTATAACGAAATATGAAAAACAAATGTAACTTCTTTTTAAAACAGAATATTTGTATTTAACTTAAACTAAAACATGTAAAGAAACGTTCATTTTCCGAGTTATTAAAAGTAAATTCTCTTTTCCGATGTTGCGTTAGCCGTCACTACGGTCCGTCACGCAAAGTAAAGCGAGTCAGGGGGAAGAGGGTTGGTTTTACTCCGGGAAGGAGGTTGGTCCGAAGTGAATTGAGTGGAGTGCTGGTGCGGAGTGAAGTGAGTTGAGTGGTGAGCCAGAGGAGCCATGGGGATGTTTACTTTGGGGAAATCTGACTAAGGAATGGTAACAGAGGCAGAACTGTGTTCGGGCAAGCAGCCGGCCGCGTCTTCGGTAACGAAGGGATTGCTTTTAAGAAATGGAGGATGAGCGATTCGACGTGGGGTTAATTATGCTACTGCTGTCCTCGGATAATAAAAAATGGTACCTCCTCTCCTTCAAGTCTTCTTTCCATCTCCTTTGTGATCTCGCATAATTTATCTTTTGCCATTGTCACTCTCGAATTATGCATTATTCGCGAGGGAGGAAATCAGAATGGTTCGTGGTCGGTGGATCCTTTAATTCCCTCAAAGAAAAGGGGGAGCAATCTCTTTCTTTTGAATCTCAGGGTGTTCGCTTATCTCGTATTCTTTCCGAAGTGAAAGTCTTTCTTTAGCAAAGACCCTTGGGTGATAATTAGCTTGTAAGAAGTGATGTTCATCACTCAGTTAAAATAAATATTTATTTCTTGAATTATAAATATGAGAATCAGGCAATTAGCTAATGGAAGTATCATCTGAAGTCGTGAAACCTATTTAAGACATTTTTCTTTTATCAGAAATCTTGGGATGTCAAGAGGGTTGAAAATCGTCGACAAAGGATATAATCGGGAGTCATCGCGAAAGTGCGTTTCTTCACGTTCTTCGTGGCTTTGAGTTACACGGATTTTGGAGTTCGAACCTGAGAGGGTGGTGGGAATGTATTGAGGGTGGAAAATGTCGAAAGTGGGAGGTTTGTCGAGAGCAGTAGAGCAGACAATACACACGAGCGAGCGACCGGTCGCTATCCGCCTATTTGATGTTAGTACAACAGCGGCGCCGTGTTTGCGTTGAGGCCCATATTGATTGCCACCCCTGTCGCCACCCCTTCGGAGTGGCATAGGCATACCATATCGTACAATACCGTGATACGATACTGCGTCTCGTACGCGATAGCATACCCTCTGTACATACATGAACTGTATATGCATACTAGGATAGGCCGCGTAGCAGGTACTAGCAACTAGTTACTGCTGTGTCACCCGATGATATTAACAGCGGCAGCTTCGTTGTTAGCCGCAGCACTACCACCTCGAATTAACATCAAGCTGAGTTTCGAATAAATAAGCACTCTTGATTGGCATCCTCTTCTTCTTTGATCCAGTTTTATCCAACAAAGTTCAAGAAATAGACAGATTCGGATTTCATCTGAAGCCATGACCTTTTTTGCCTTTGGTGTTAATCTGGCATTGCTTGCTTAATAACAAGGTTTAGGAATTACATTTTTTAGGTAGAAGATCAAAAGGGTATGTTTTAAATCCTTGTAAAATCTAGCACTTTTACTCGGATTTCTACCTACT
Organism: Belonocnema kinseyi; assembly: GCF_010883055.1. NCBI lineage: Eukaryota > Metazoa > Arthropoda > Insecta > Hymenoptera > Cynipidae > Belonocnema > Belonocnema kinseyi. Next base: position 100,331,886 of record NC_046665.1, on the reverse strand, counting down.
TTTAAATTATATTCTTCATGAAAGTTTAAGCATCGGGGGTAAAGAATCTCCTCATGTATCTCTCGTTGATCGAAATTTGTAACCTATAATTTAGTAAGTCTGCGGTAGAGTGGTTGTGAAGAAGGACCTTGTAATCTTCTCGAGAGATTGTGTATTCTTAAAAGTATTACGTTTCAAGGCTGGCAGAGTTACGCTGACAATTGAAGATGGCTTGGACTTGGGTGAGGGTAGCTCAGCGGGGTGGTTGGCTCGTATCTTTTAATTATTTAGCTAAACGGTCTGCGCGTTACGTTACGTTAGTTATAAATGTGCCTTGCTCTGCATGCCCATGGAGTGAGAGAGAGGTTTATGACCCTAAACCGGCTAACTTGCGAGCACCCGCGCTTGTCGCATAAACTGTAAAGGGATTTAACTTTCCTTTCACGACGAACCCCGTTATTGCACTCTCCGCTTTCCTCTGCGGCCCACGCCTCGAAAATTCCACGTGAGTGTCGTATCCCCGGCACTCCTATTCGCGTTAATTCCAAACGGCGAATCTCTCCCTCTTTTACTCTCTCCCCCCAATTGGTTTGTCCACGGATTTGCAGGCCGATTTTCTCTATGATAATTCCCTACGCGAGGCTATTGCCTATCGATGGCCACCATTTCGTAATGTGTAGTGTACCCGAAAGCAATGTTGCGTGATATTTAGTTTCAGAGACAGAGTCAGTTTGGTGTTTTACGTCAATTTATAGGGCAGCGTAGGCAGTAAAATTTGGCTGTTCTAATTTGCTACTCAACTAAAGTTTTGCTTTTTTTTTTGAAGTTTTGTTTCTAATCGAATAAAAAATGTTTGTGAAAACAGTGCCATCTAGAGGCAAAGCCACATAACTGGTTATTATACCGGATAATATAGATTAACGGATATGTAGTAATAATTTAGGTTTTAATGTCTAGAATTCCAGAAAGCATTTAAATGTATGTCTGGATTTATAGCTGGAAGGAAGAAGCAATTATCTGAGTTTCATTTAATGATCGAAGATTCCAAATTCCTAGGGAATGCTTGAGGAGAAGCCCCTTGGTATGAGTCAGTGGTGGCGATTAATCGTGAAGTTGTTGGGATAATTTTCTTATTTCGAGATTCGCTTCGGTGATGAAAATGCGCCCTCGACGGAGAAGATGACGCGTGGGTGACAAATCAGTCGATTGAGCCGCGATACCCTTAGTCGGACCGGGCAGCGGTTGTAGCGTTGTGGAGGTAGTGTGTGGAGAAGAGAGATAGAGAAGGAAAGAGAGACGGAGAGAGAGGGATGAGAGAGAGTTTGGGGGACAAAGGGGTGGCTCGATGGGTAGCATCGGATTCTATCTTCACGTATTGATCAACGCCTCGCCACCCTCTATAGGGGGCCACCGATCGCCACCCCCGCAGCTGCTGGCCACAGCCACGGCCACTGGACCGACCACCAGACTTGCTTGCGTGTGCGTGATCATATAAATGTGCACCGTGCGCTGTCTGTATCTGGCTTTTAAAACTAACATTTTTCCATTAATTCTAGAGATTAGGGTACACGTAACTTCGACTAATTTAGTTACGATTTTTAAATCACAATATTGTGATATTAGGTGATGTGTCGGTCAATTTATTTTACTGTTGTTTCTAATTTCTCTGATGATGTATTATGATAGGTAAGAGTTAGGACCCGTATCATCGCTTTGTGTCGATTGAAGATCATTACAGTTTGCTCGCACGTACTCGATTCGTCAGCGATCCCTTCTTAATGCTCTTCCATGCAACCTTACAACCGCTTTTCCCGAGTCTTCGCGTTCGTAAACTTCGGAACTAATCTAATTTACGACGTGCAAATGGCTGCCAGCTTTCGCGATTGAGTTTGCACTTACTAAGCAATCATTCCTTTATATATGTAACCATGAGTGAGGTGGCTTGATTATGGATTTGTTAAATTTTTGCAGAATGTCTACAACTTATAAAACTAATGAATGAAAGAGTGCGTCCATCATGGATCATCGTGGAAATACGTAGACTTTCGAAAGCAGGTATAGGTTTATTGAAAGAGGAAGTTTTTTTTGTGACTATACCTATGGTAAGAACCGATAACTATTCGTAAAAGGGCAACAGAGAAGTCTCGTGTACTGAAGCGTTCCCTTCATCTCCTAATTCTTTTGAACCCTCAATAACTTCGGCTGTGAGGTTGAGGAGGATGAGGATGAAGAGGATCTGAAGAACCTGGGATGAGTTGGAGGTTAAGGGTGGGAGACCAGTGGCCGGTGCGGGTTATTGGATGGCCGCCTCGCACTTGTCACGAGCGTGTGGCCGTTAGAGAGGAGAGATGGTGAGGTGATGGGGATGGAAGTGGACCATGAGAGTCGAAGGGAAGGAAGAGAACGGAGAGGCGATGGTAGACCGGAGAACCTGTGGTGGGGTTGAAGGAAAGCATCATAGGCATTCCGTAAGACATACAGCTTTCTCCATGGACGCCGTTTCCACTGAAGGAATAGAGGGGTGCCCTGTGCCTGGTCAGTGAGGGTTCCCAGTTCTGCTAGTGACCACCGCGTCAATACATGGGGGTGGATGGAAAAAGGGGTTGCGCTTGCGCCAAGCATACACATTCTGGCATACTAACGCATCAGTGGGTGTACTCGCAAATCATCGTCGGTTCGATTTCAATATTAGATACATCGACCTGAGATTGTCACCTTTGGAGCTTCTGAAAGAAACCTTTCTTTATTACTGGGTTTACCTAGCTTGAGATTTAGCCGTGGAAAAGATAATAGGTTTTCACGTAGTTTAAAATCATGTCTAGTTAATTAATAATGATCTATGGACTTATATTGCAGAATATTGAAAATCCGATAGATTCATCACCTCTTCAATGGAATCACAACCCACGCTGTGTTGACTTGAGCCTGGTACTTTGTCTTTTAGTATCGAAGTTCATATACTGAAAGAGTGTTTGGCATACAGAAAGGCGCAATATCACGAACGTAATGTTTCTTCATTAACAGCAGGCAGTCTTTATGTCAACAAATCTTGCAGCATGGCGACGGGCTCACGTTGTGTGGGAGACAGCCATCTTTAACGGAAAATAGATGATTCCTTCAACGCCTATATTCTTCTTGTATACACATCTTTCCTTTCCTTACGATTTATTATGGGAGAATGCTCGACTCTTCCTTCATTCCACGTATTTTTGTGCAGCTCTCTTTCTTTCTAAGCTCACAGTCCATTTTTCTTCGTCTTTCATCTTGTCTAGACGGGCATTGTGGAACGTGCTCGTAAAAAATGTAATATCATCTAGGCCCAGCTGTATGCTTGAAAATGTTTATAGAGTTCCGTTAGAATGATGATGAGTCTGTTACTAGCTTTTTAAGACAGGTCGTGTCAGTTTGTTTGAGCGGTTTTAATTTCGGTAATGGGAACATGAATCTTTGATGTGCCTTTACAAGAAATTAAATCTGGGCCTTTAGGAGCCATATGCATTAAGGATGTATCTCCATTTCGAGAAAGTTTATCGCGGTCGACGGAAACGAACCACAACTTTTGATATAATCAAAGATAGCAGGGTTGCTCCCCTCTGGTCATCTTACGTCCATTTAACTCCTTTAATTTAGCGGAGGAAACCGTTAGGTCAGTTACCACCAACGCTAATGCCAGGAGACCGAATGGGTAAGGTAACATAATGAAGGTTCATGGTGTTTCTTCCTTCTAGTCTAGTCTTCGTACCCGCCTCTTTTCCTGCTTTCTCAGACTAACGTCTAATCGAGTTATACGTAGCAGCAACATTCAACTGCGCAAGGCGGTCACCCGCTTGTGTCAGTAATGAAGACAGTCTTTTGACTTTTCATGCGTTTTTCTCTACCACTTTTTCAACATCAGGACTTTCCAAATAACGTCAATTGTTTTTTCACTAATGAGTCGAATTTTCTCTATTTGAAAATGTGGTCAGATTTTGAAAATTCGGACTCAGCAGGTTTGATGATATGCGTGCAGGGACAGATGTTGACTATAGGTTGCAATGAGTCTCGATTGCAAGGGGAGACTGGTGACAAGGTTGCGGGGGTGGCTCCCTGATTCACAGCTCCCCTTCATATCCAATATTAACTACATTTATTCGCGTTGTCTCAAATTAACCCCTGACTCTCCCATTCATTCGTCCGTATGTCTGCTCGTATTCACCCTCCAAGCGTCAGCAATAATATGAACTGCACGGGTATTACCATTATAATACCGAAACGCGAGGGGCGTCAGTTTTAACTACTCTGCAGATAAATCAGAGAGACTATCTTTCTGCGTAGTTTTGGCGATTCTCTATTTGAAATGACACATTTGCAATCCATAAAAAACACTTTAATTATTCATCATATAGTTTTATAACTTCTTCTGAGTCCTTTCGTTTTACTACAAGAACCATTTGGTTGACTTTATCTTTACGGTTCAGATAAGAATTTCTTCGTATTTCGGAGGATTTAGAGTTTTCGTGAGTCTGCAATTCCGCATAAAAATTCTTTACTACTTTTGTAAGATCACCTCCGTCATGATAACGCGTTACGATAGACAGGAGAGCTGCTGCTTGTAGGTCTAATGTATTCAAATGTTATACCCCCGGCCAGAGTAGCGTCAATTTATTAAATGGAAAGATTGCAAATTTCCCGACATAAAGTGCCTGGCGCAAGACTAATGGTGCGGAGGCCTTGGGGTGCTGCGGAGGAGACTAAAGAGAAGGAAGGGTGGTCGGGGCATAAAAAGGAGCCACTGTGAGTGATTAGACTCTGCATGGCGTGCGCAGTAACAGGGTGGCGCATGGGGTCAATCTGAGGCTAATCAAATCATGCAGAATCCACCGAGTGACTCCGCGGGGTTCCTCGATCGTTGCCCGCTTTCTCCCGCACTCTCTTCTATTGCTCTATGGGTATTGTGTCGCGAGCAGATTGGTGTCCTGCGCTTTATTAATTCCATCGATGGGGTCGTTCGCACCCCGCACTCAAATCTGGCCCATCAGCATTCACGTGACTAATAAGACACGTCTGTCCTCATGACCCACCGCAAATAGGTAGCACTAGTTTTTGCTCCTTTGCTGCCATCATTTGTCTTTTGTTAATGATCGTGCAGCATAGGGTTGATTATTTTGGATTGATTTATGAATAATAATTCTTAAACGTTTCATTAGGAAGGAATCAATTAAATCTTGGTAACAGTTTTGATTATTATTGCTTTTTTGTGGGGGTTGCTATTTTAACAAGGGTTTAATAGTCAGACAAATAACTCTGCAGTCTTAGGATTTAACATTTGGATATTAAATTTCAATATCTGTATATGTTCCCCGTAATATAGATAGTCGTCTTAGGAACAGCAGGGAATGTTTAAGAAATGTTTAAAGTTCACTTTAGATCAATTTTAAATTTTTAAATATAAATATTTTTAAAGTCCTAGGCTCAACAGGGGTTTTTTTAGAAAATCTAAAATGTTAGGATCGATTTAAAATTTGTCTTTTAAAATGATGACCTATAAAAGACTAGAGCTTCTATGGAATTCATTTTTTTATTTAGAAAAGAATTTCTTTTTTCAAAAAAAGAAAATCTAATTTTAAAAATGCTTAATTCTTAGCTCCATCTAGTCTGTAAAGACGTTAAGAAATTCTGTCATTCTCTGATGATAATACATATTCTTTGAAGAATTTATTTATTATTTATTTATTAGAATTTTCTTATTTTTGGCCTATAAATGGATACAGCTGTATTGGAATTTATTTTATCATTTTGAACAAAGCTTCTTTGGATTTCGGATCGAAAATTTTTTTAGGAAATCGATTTTATAGGTATAGATTTTATTTCATCATTTAGAACAGAGTTTTTTTTTCAGATTATAGGTATTTTCTTTCTTAAATGAAGAATAATATTTTTTAATTCCTTCAAAACGAATATTTCTTTGGATTGAAGAAATATTTGATTACTTTAAATAAAAAGTTTGTTTAAATTAAAGAAATGTAATTTTTTAATTGACCTTTATATTTCTTTAAATGAAATAACCGTTTTGGATGAAAAGAGAGAACAGGTTAGTTTCTAATCAATATACATTTTCTTTGAATACGATAATGAATTATAAATACATTAGCTTTCTTATAAAGCAAACGATTTCTTTCATTTTCAAACTGTAATAATTTTAATTAAATACAAGCAAAAAATATTCTTTTTTCTTCGCACGAGAATATTTTTTCAATAAACGGATTCGACAACTAGTTTCAAGAAACTGGCATGGTCTATTTGTTCACCTGAGGAAAAAAGTTTATTTCAATATTTTTTTGTCTGTAAATGAACTTTATTCTTTTCTAATTTAGAATTCTTCACGAAAACTTAAGATAAAAAGGTAAGTTGTGACAAAATTTTGCACAGAAGTAACAAAAATGTACATAAAAGCTTGGTTAGGTCTTGCTGGATAAAAGTATATATTTACACGCTAGAAAGCTGCTATGCTCTCTGCAAATCCCTACGATGCCAGGATGTCGCGCACTTCGTTACTCTTTTTTTTTAAGAAAATCTTTTTTATGTTGATTCAAAAGAACCTTATCAACAATTTTTTTAATTTAATGAGAACTTTTTCTGGGTGTAGGGCCAACAGTATTTTTCTTTCGAAAATCTATAATTTCGGAATTAAGTGAGAATTTTAATTTTCAAGTGATGGCCGGTAAATGACTACATTTTTTTCGTAATTTATTTTATCATTTAGAATAGATGGCTACAGCTTCTGCGTGATTTACGTTTTTGATTCAGAATAGCATTTTCTTAGATTTCAAATAGTAACTATCATAAAGTAAACAATCTTTCTAGCGGCCAAGGAACACCAGGGAGTTTTTTTGAAATTTTCTAAGTTTGGCATCAGGGGAAAATTGATTTTTTTCATGGTAAGCTATGAATGATAATGGCTTCTTAGGAATTTTTTTTTTCATTCAGAACAGAGTTGCTTCGGATTTCAGATAGCAGCTTTCACAAGGAAAACCATTTTTCTGGTGGCTAGGACCAGTAGGGAATTTTTTTTCGAAATTGTTAAAGCGCTGTTTTAAATGAAAATTCAAACTTACTTCGTTCTTCTTTGGAATTTATTTTGTCGTTTAGAACAATATTCTTAAGTCCTAGAGGAGAAACATGCATTTTTTCAAGAAATGTTATGTTTCAAAGTCAAGACAGAAATTCGAATTTTCAACGAGAATTTTTAGATTTCAGATAGTAACTGCCCTTGAGTAAACAATATCTCTAACGGCCTAGGAACACCATTTCGGGTTCAGGTGAAAATTTAGAACAGTTTTTTAAAATACTTCAGATTGAAACTTTGCTTGAGTGTGGCAGTTGTAGCTTCTTGTAAAGCACTAGTTTTTTTTGCTGCATAAATTAGCCCTAAAGTAGCATTTAATTACTGCACAGTGTCCATCACAATAGAAACATGTAGTAATTTTAGAATCACGCACCTTTAAATTTTCGTTATACTCTAAATCGTTTCATAATATTTCAGTTATATATTTTTCTAAAATTTAGGTATGTTAAGTTGGCACAGAACTATCAAGGTATAGAGATGTAACTTATTTCATAATTTAGGGCTCATTTAGGGCTAATTTGGGCCCGTGGTCCCAAATTTTGGGCTCTTTCATTTTTTGTAAAAAATAGTGTTTGCGCTAGCTTAACGTTAAGCTGGCTGAACATTGCTGTAAAACGTGCTAAAAATCATTTCACGGAAAATTCACCTTATGCAATAATTTAGGGCTCATTTAGGGCTCTGGGAATATGATAATGAAAAATGAAAAAAATTGTTTAAACAAATTTTGCTTAAACAATTCTAGTAAAAATGAAGTAAACAATTTTATTCCTTTTACCCTATGTTAAGGCTCATTTAGGGATCCATAAGTATGATATGTGAATGGAACATTAAATTTTTTGAACAATTATTGTTTAAACAATTTTGCAAACAAAAAATTTATTCTTTTCTTTTCTCTTACATAATTTCAGGCTCATTCAAGGCTCCTGAAAAATCATCGACCGAAGGTCGCGCGATATTTCCTTGCCCTTTTCTTTTGTTATATATGATGTTGTGCCACCTTAACGTTATAAAAAATACATGAAGATAACCATAAAACCCATTTTTACTCCTCGCATAATTTAGGGCTCACTGAGGACTAATTTGGGCCCGTAGTCCTCAATTTTGGGCTCTAGTATTTTTTTGTAAAAAATAGTGTTTACAATAGATTAACAATAAGTTGGTTCAAGACTGCTGTAAAACATAATAAAAATGATTTTACTGAAAATTCACTTTATAGAATAGTTTAGTGCTTATTTAGGGCTCTGGGAATTTGGGACTACGGGCCCAAATTAGTCCTCAATGAGCCCTAAATTATGGGAGGATTAAAAATATGTTTTATGGGTTTCTTCATGTATTTTTTATAACGTTAAGGTGGCACAACACCATATATAACAAGAAAAAAAGGGCAAGAATATATCGCGCGACCTTCGGTCGATGATTTTTCAGGAGCCTTAAATCAGCCTTAAATTATACAACAGAAAACAAAATATTTTGTTTTTGGCAAATTTGCTTATACAATAATTGTTTAAACTTTTTTTTAAATTTTTAATTATCATATTACCAGAGTTCGAAATGAGCCCTAAACTATTCTATAAGGTGAATTTTCTGTTAAATCATTTTTATTACGTTTCACAGCAGTTTTGAACTAACTTATTGTTAAGCTATTGCAAACACTAGTTTTTACAAAAAAATACTTGAGCCCAAAATTTGGGACTACGGACCCAAATGAGTCCCCCAGTGAGCTCTAAATTATGCCAGGATTAAAAATAGGTTTCATGGTTTTCTTCATGTATTTTTTATAACGCTAAGGTGACACAACACCATATATAACAAGAAAAAAAGGGCAAGGAAATATCGCGCGATCTTCGGTCGATGATTTTTTAACAGCCTTAAATAAGCCTTAAATTATGCAATAGAAAAGAGAAGAAATTATTTTGTTTTGGAAAATTTGTTTAAACAATAATTGTTTAATTTTTTTTAAAATGTTTAATTATCATATTCCCAGAGTTTTAAATGATCCCTAAACTATTCTATAAGGTGAATTTTCTGTTAAATAATTTTTATTACATTTTACAGCAGTCTTGAACCAACTGATTGTTAAGATATTGCAAACACTATTTTTTACAAAAAATACTAGAGCTCAAAAGTTTGGACTACGGGTCCAAATTAGTCCTGAATGAGCCATAATTTATGCGAGGAGTAAAAATGGGTTTTATGGGTTTGTTTATTGTTTTTTTATAACATTAAGGTAGCACAACACCATATATAACAAAAAAAAAGGGTAAAGGAAATATCGCGCGACCTTCGGCCGACGATTTTTCAGGAGCCTTAAATGAGCCTGAAGTTATGCAAGAGAAAAGAAAAGAAATATTTTTTTTAGCAAATTTGTTTATACAATAATTCTTTAAACAATTTGTTGTTTCATTCAAATATCATATTTATGGAGCCCTAAGTGACCCTTAACCTAGGGTAATGGAGTAAAATTGTTTACTTCATTTTTACTAGAATTGTTTAAACAAAAATTGTCTGAACAATTTTTTTCACTTTTCATTGTCATATTCCCAGAGCCCTGAATGAGCCCTAAATTATTGTATAAGGTGAATTTTCCGTGAAATCATTTTCAGCACGTTTTACAGCAATGTTCTGCCAGCTTAACGTTAAGCTAGCGCAAACACTATTTTTTACAAAAAATGAAAGAGCCCAAAATTTGGGACCACGGGCCCAAATTAGCCCTAAATGAGCCCTAAATTATGAAATAAGTTACATCTCTATACCTTGATAGTTCTGTGCCAACTTAACATACCTTAAAATTTGGATCCTAGAGACCGAAAATTTCTTATTGTATCAAAATTTACAAAAGATTTTTAAAATGTCGTTTAATGTCTTAAAGTTAGTATTGAATGTCAAGTTGAAATTTTCATTCTGCTACCAGTGTTGACTGGATGACAAGTTTAATATCGATGCTACAGAATGTTTAACCAAAAAAATGTGAAAACGTTGTAATGTTCAAATCTTGTATTAAATCTTGTATTAAAACTTTAAGTCTTTTCGTACTATTACACAGGTTTAAATGTTCCAACTTACTAACAAGAATATGTAATTTGAGTCACTGTTTAAAATCACTCAGTAATAAAAATGAGACAATTCTTTCAGTCAAGTCTTTTGGTCGAAATTATTTGGTTTACTTAAATTTTACTCCTCCTGGTGTTGGTAGATTGAAATCAGAATCGGTTAGATGAATATTCCTGTCTTAGGTGTCCAAAATATTCCTCAATTTCTGCTGTTGAATTGCCGAGTTAAAAGAATTTTGCTAGTGAGACACCTATCAAATTTTGAATTAAGAGGCATCTTCGTGTCAAGAATGCCTAGGGAATGGGTGCGACCCTAAGCTCGTGAAGATAAGCAAAGCTCGCATATTGATTGAGGCTGTTGGTGCCGGATGAGGAGATGAATGGAGACACAGTGAAGAGGAGCACGGGGCTTGGAATAGGTATAGAAGGTTGGGGAGGGTGTAATGAAGCACCGCGCAGACACGCCGTCATGAATATTCATAATCTAATACCTGAGCTGAACTGAACTGAGGCGGAGCAAAGACTCATCATCTAGGCCTTCTACTATATTAGACATCACTGCGAGGCTAGGGTGAGACAACCCTACCGTTCGTAACCGGATATCCTCATACCCAACGACAGCCCCTTTCTCAGTTCACTGCCTCGCAAAACTGGTTCGCGTTGCTACAATTTCAGTATCATTTCGAAGAGGCATAACATAAAGGGATCATATTTCCGGACCAGAGGAAAGTTGTGGATAATCATTCTCTTCAAAATTCCTTTGCTAAATGGCATCCAGCTTCAAATGGAGCGTTATGACATAAGGGGGATTATGTTACGCTTTACTACGAGAGAAATAATGTTTGGTATGATTATGTTTCTACCAAAGAATAGGTATTAGATAGTGTGCGAGTGATCTGATTTTATGAGATGTTTGTTGTATGATGATTGTGGATTGATTAGTATGGAGATTAATGCTTCAAGCAATCCTTGTAAGGATCGGATTAAAAAGGGAGGAGATAAGGTCCGAGTGAGACTATCGATTGCCTGAAGATAAAAGAAAGGTTTCTGGCGTTACGTTTGATGGTCCCTAAATGGACTTTCGATGCTAAACGGACTTTCGTACGAGACGCATCTCTTATGAGAAGTGTCTATAGGCCTCAGGGGTTTTTCGTGATACTGGGATATACGTTAAAGTTGAAAAATCGTAAAAAAGTTGCTTGCGTCAAGTTGGAATCGCGAAGTGGCCGGAGGCTTGACGTGAATTTTGAATCTTTGGGCCAAAGTATGCGGGACGACGATTTGCATATGAAAGGTACGTTCCCCCAGATCTAGGTACTAGATCACTCCTTATATCCGACTTTCTACACGGCAGGTTGGCAATATATGTATATACAGCGATTTCCAACATGGTGGTACAATATCCCAGCGATATTGCCGTTTTATGATAATGTTATCAGCGCCCGCTCCCGATGAGCTAACGCGATACGAGCACATTCGCGCTGAACGGCAACAACGCAGACATATACCAGAGTTTATGTGTTCACGTAGACGAGCTATAGTTACATCAAACCTGGGATTTAGTAATCTACCAAGATTTATGAACGCCGGGACGTCCCCCCTTGTGCCTCTGCTATCCTGCACCGTAGCTACTGATTACACCATCTCCCTTCTGCCAGCCACTCCTTTTGCTCATTCTTTCTCTCTATTTCGCTATGAAATGGAAGTCGCGCCGGTCGATCGAGCTTGCTGCTGGGAAAAAATCCCTTTTTGTAACATCACCGATTCTCCAGGTTTATTACCTGAAACGACTCCCCCGGAAATGAAACGCGTCTCTTGTTATTAGAGTTTTGAAATTTACTACAAGCACGTAAAACGCGCGCTCTGAGGGACTCGCCTCCTTCTGTTTTTTGTGAAAGTTCCAAAGATGATGCGATTTTAGTAGCATGGACCCTTATCTCGTTAGCGTAAGGAAACCATTTGTTAACATGAAGTTTCTCGGGAGAAAAAATCGAGGGGCTGACAACTCGTCTTTTGAGTGTACACCAGATTTCAAAGATATCAAAGATTTCAAAAAATGTCAAAGCGGATAAAAACAACCTTTCTTTATACTTTGTTTAGTATTTGGTATTATAAGGGGCCATCTATATACCACGTGGACAGTTTAGGGGGGGGGAGCAAAATTCTACGCTTTTCCGCGAGGGTGCCGGGGGGGGGG
>NC_046665.1:100301999-100319455 GCF_010883055.1 Belonocnema kinseyi | reverse complement strand
CGAGGTACACTCGAATTTTTTATATTGTGGACAGATTAGAGGGAGGGAGGGAGGGGGGTATTTGTCAAAATTTCACGGCTGTCCACGAGGGAGGAGGGAGGGTCAAAAACTAGTGAAAAATTGTCCACGTGGTATATGGATGGCCCCATAAGACAGTCGGAAGCACTGTTAAAATAATGGAAAAGAATTTATTCTTGGTTCAACTAAATTACAAATCTAGAGAGTGAGTTTTCATAGCCTTTACAGTTTTTAGAAGGTAGTCAAAGACGGAGAATGACTTTTTCTTTTACTCTCTGCACTTATTGTAACTTAACCTTTTCCATTTTCTACTTGCGATATTCAAGTTTTCTTTGGACTTTGGACCTCTTGATGGTAATAGAAGCGAGCATTTTACGTAATAGAATAAATTTTATGTGGCCTCAATATACGGCGAGTGTAGAAAAACCAACTGTATTTTCTTTCACTGTGCCTGACCACACAAAAAGTTATTCTACTTCGCAAAGTCCTTGTTTGTATTAAAGATCAAAGTACATTGGAAATTGCGTATTTCTGTATCCGAATTCTGAATAATGTTATTATCTGCTAATTCAAGAATGTCAATCTTTTTTTTTAACACTTTCTTAAAATAAGAAACTTGATGTGGCCTAATTTAAAACCCTTCAAATCAGTACGCTGCTAATTTGTTATTTTAGGTATAGCCGGAAAGATTCATGCATTTCAGTTCATCCCCTATTATAAAGAAGGAACACTTGATTCCTACCTTATATAATTAAAATCAGTTGAAAATTGTTTAAAAAGGGGGGTCACATACTTAGGAAACGAGAATCAGCCTGGAATTTTGAATATCGGGGATTAGCCAGGAATTAATTTGACACCCGGAAATTCTATATATTTGTTCTTACTTTGCAATAATTAACGTCTCGCTTTTCGAAAAAAAGGGTTTTTAATTGTGCTCAGTACTATCAACCATCCCCGCTATATTATCGATGTAAACACTACCGGTACTGGAAATGAGATTTCTAGGAACATTTTTAATGATTTAGGTTTTCTTTTAAAGGATTAATTTTATGTTTTGAAGATTTCAAAATATGTCGAAAAAGAATGTGTAAAATTTTAAGATAATTTTATAATTTTTAGGGTCTTAAATTTTTGAGGAACATTAAATTATTTCAAAATATATTAAAAAATTTCGAAAAGATTGCAAATTATCTTAAATGTTGAGAATATTTCAAAACAATTCAGGCCATATGTCCATTTTTTAAAATTTAGAAAATAATAAGCTGTTTAAGAATTTTGAAAGGTTTTAAGAGGATAATAAAAGTGTCTTAAGAATGCTGGGAACACTTACGATAATTTTTTATTTCGATAATATAATTTTAAGAGAATATTGTAAAACATTTGAAAACACGTCTAAAATTATCAAAAGACAATCCGGAAGATTGTAAGAACATTTTTTTAATCATGTAATTTTTTTTTAAATTTTAGGTGAAATACGAATCATTTAAAAAGATATTTAAATGGTTTAGAAGTTTATGCAGAATTTTTTTTTTATTTTAGGAAAAAGTTGAATCATTTTAAAGATATTTAGGACATTAAGATGTTTTAAGAAGATTAAAAAATGATTAAAATTTTTTTAAAAACTTAAAAATTTAAAAGTGTATCGATTTTCGAAGATTTTGAACAAAATTTTAAAGCGGTCTAAGAGTTTTAAGAGATTTCAAGAGAACACAACAATCTTTTCAAGATTCATGAAAAAATTTCAAATGATTTTTTCATTCTGAAAATTAAATTCTAACAAAAAATTGAAAACGATTTCAAAAAATTTTAAATACATTACTAAAATCTAAAATAAGGATCTAAAAGATTTTCAAGAAAAATTTGTCAATTTTACAAGATTAATAAATTGAAAAAATAGAGTAAGTTAAAGGGATATTCAGTAGTTTTGAAAAGATTCAATAATATTTTAAATCTTGCAAAGATTTAAAAAAATTTTAAATAAAATGTAGTTTTGAAAATAATATTTGTTTATAATATTAGTACTTCTTCGCCAAGAAAAAATTTTCATTTTAAATAAAAAACAGTTGCATTTAAGAAAAAGGACGAATTACTAACATAAAAAGATTAAATTTTAACCAAACAGTTGCATTTTTAACAAAAAAAACGAACTTTCTACAAAACTGTTTAATTTCAATCAAAAAGATTAATTTAAACTCAGAATCTTAAGTTTCTACCAAAGGAGATGAATTTTTAACAAAATACATAGTTTTTTAATCAAATAATTGAATCTTCGAACAAGAAGCTTAATTTTCTACCAGATAAGACGAATTATCAACAAAATACAAAAATGTTAAACCAAATAGTTAAATATTCAACAAAGAAGATTAATGTACTACGAAAAGGCAAATATTCCAGAAATTACATACATTTTTAACCGAATAGTTTTTAAAAATTGATATGATGTTAGACCAAATTTTATTTGATGAGTTTTTAGTTTACATTTTTGTCGTCTCTGGAATTTTTAAACTAAGTAGTTCAATTTTTTAATTAATAAAGATACGTTTTAATGAAAAATAGAGTACTTAATTTATTATTTAAGGTAGTTCATTTTTCAGTATACGAACGTTCTGCAAAAACGTTGAATTTTCATTTTTAGAATATAGATTTTAAACAAAAATGTTATCTTTTAAGAAATTAGTTTAATGTTGAACCAAGTAGTTTAATTTGGAACCTAAAAATTTGAATTTTTATGAAAAGTTTAACAGGTTATATTTCACAAAAAATTGATTTGAATTAAGGAAAAAAAGCACTTATATTTAATAAAAAAACAACGAATTTTTAACTAAAATACTCGAATTCCTAACTGAAACAGATTGATTTTCTATCAAACAGTTACATTTTTTACAAAAATTTTGTTTTTCTAAATAAAAAGGCGATTTTCTAATAAAATACGTGAAATGTCTGACAAATTGTTGGGTTTTCGAGCTGAAAATAAAAAGTTTCTACAAAACAGTTGAATCTTAATAAAAAAAGGTAAGTTTTAAACAGATATTTGCATTTTTAACTAAGGAACGTAATATTTTTACGAAAGAGATGATTTTTCAAAACAAAAAGATGAATCATCAACAAAATAATTGAATTTTTTAAGAACAAAAAGATATGGATGGTCTAGAAAAAAAATTCAATTTAATTTTGGATGATTCAATTCGCAAAGTTAGATTTCGAAGAGACGAGTTCAATTTTCATTCAAGAAGTATGTCATTTGAACCAAATGGTTGAATAAACGTTGAAGATCATGTTTAATATTTTTAAAACATTAGTTTAGAAAACTGGAAATTTTGCTGATAAAATAGTTTGTTTTTCATTACACACTTTTTGATGTCGAAATATCCACTTTTAAATTCTGAATAGACATAAGTTTAATACTTGCAAAGTTTTATGGCACTCTTTTGACAATATTTTAAAAATTTGTGACACTATTTATACTATTGTAGATTTCTCTAATGAGTCCGATGTCTGGTCATCCTTGCGAACGATAATTTAAAAAAATTACTGTCACCAATTTATTCTTGCAGAAATCCTAATTTCTCTGTACTATATAATTTAGTTACATGATGACTTTGTGAAGCTCTTCGACTGAGGTGCTTGCTAGACCCTAAATAAAGCAATTAATATTGTATAATTAACATACCGGGAAAAATATAATTTATGATCGGGAAACAGGGAAATATTCGGGAATTTTTGTCTAAAGTTTGAGTATAGTCAGCCTGTTCAATTAAGCTCACAGAAAAAACTAGGGTTCACTGAAGTTGTGGCTTAAATAAAGTTTAGGATCTTTTAGAATGCGTGGTCCAATAAAAACCTGTCGACACCCAAAAGGGTTTCTTTATGAACATAACAACACGAAGGCGAAGTCACAATATCACCGATTGAAAAGTGAGGTTGATAAGTTGAGGATCGATTTATAATTGACGATCGATGACTTATAACGCAAAGTTTTTTGCATATGAATACGCCTTTATGTTGACAACTTTGCTACATAACCTGCAAATGATATTTATCAAGTCATTATATCTATTCTAATTTCAATCATATTTTGTTCTTTAATTTTCTTCATTAAATTATGTCCATCGGAGTTCTATTTCATCGTTTCGGGATCGTTTTGGGATCCTTTTCAGCAAGGGGAGTTCCTTTTTGTTGCAGATCCTTTGGAACCAAAAATTGGTTCTAATGGAAACCTCAGTTTTTTCTGTTCTACAGAAAAACTAATTATTATATTCCACTGCCAAAAACACAGTTAATTAGCAAAACTAAATAAAAAAGAGGGGCACTTTCACTTTCAAAAGCTCGGTTGAAAAGTAAACATAAATACAGAACAAACTTAAGCCGCATCGCGTCGGGTCGCGTGTTCGTCCTATAAAGTATTCAATGTAAAGGAGTAAAGTGAGCCGGGAAAAGGGAAAAGGATGGGGTTGAGGGAGATGAGCAGTTTGAGGCTTGGGGAGAAAAGGGGTGAACGAGGTGGTGGTTTGCGGAAAGGATGATGCTTTGCTCTCGGCGGATGGGTGGCAGAGAGGGCACAAGGGGGATTTTAGTTTGTTCAAGTAAATTATATTCAGCATGGTGGCTCTGACATCGGTCGTAACGCAAATTACAGACTTCCACCACCCGTTTCTTTCCCTCCCTTCCTCCCACCCAGCCACCCACTCTCTGCGTCTCGCTCCATCCACCTGGCAAATTCTCCTTGCCTATCATGAATTATTAATTAATTGTTTCAACTAACAGCATAATTTATTATTCAGCTCGCGGAGCCATCGCAGCGCGGGCGACAACGATTCTTAGGATCTCGTCGCGGTAAATTATAAAAACAGGACAGCCTTACCGCGAATTCGCGATCGAATAAAGATGATCCGATCAGAATCAACCTTCACTTTTCTTTAGTTAAACGAGACTAACTCTGTTTTCATCCACTAATTTGCAAGGTATATTTTTCTCCAAATGAGACGTTAACAAGCGTCCGAAATTAATCCTGGTATATATCCAATTTGTATGCTTGATTTAACTTTTTTTGTTGAAAATTCGTGCTTTTCGTTGTTGAAAATTAATGTTGTTAAATAAAAATTTAACTGCTTTATTTTTGTTTCAAAATTAGTTGCTTTTATTTGAAGATTCAACTATTTGGTTGAAAACACATGTATTTTGTCAAAAATTTATCTGTTTTGATACACAATCTTTTTTGTTGAAAATTCAATTGTTTGGTTGAAAGTGGAACTATTCAGTTAACATTTTATTTTATTAGTCGAATATTCATTTAATTAGTTTAAAATCAATCTGCAATTTTCTTTAGTTAAACGATCATAACTGTCTTCAATTAACTTTTTTATTGAAAATTTTTAGCTGAAAATTTAAATGTTCCATTTTTGGGTGAAAATGAATCGTTTTTAGTTGTAAAATGATTATTTGCAGTTGAAAATTCAACAATTGTGTTAAAAATGCGTGTATTTTGCTAAAAATTCATCAGTTTTAGTAGAAAATCAACGTTTTTGGTCAAAAATTTAACTATATACTAAATTGAAAGTTTAACTACTGTGTTGAATTTTTTTTGCTAAAAATTCATTTCTTTGGTTGTATTTAGTTGAATTTTTTTTGTAGAAAATAAATGTTTTTCATTAAAAAAATAACCTGTTGGGTTTAAAATTTAATTCTTTGGATGAATGCTGATTTTGTTTTGAAAAAATTATTTTTTATTTTGAAAATTCATCATTGTCTTTAAAAATTAATATTTTTCAGTTTTAATTGAAAATTGATCTTTGTTTGTTGAAACACAATGTGTTTTGTTGAAAATTTATCTTTTTCCGTACAATTTTAATCTTGGTTGAAAGTTCATACATTTTCGTTAAAGATGCAACTGCTCGGATAAAAATTCATCTGTTTTCGTTAAGGCTTAAACTTTTATATTAGAAAATAATATTTTTTGGTTTAATTTAAATGTTTTATATTTAAAATTGAAATATTTTTTTCTATAAATTTAAACTATTGCATATTTTCTTTAGAATTTATTTTTTTGGTTAAAAAATAAATTACTTGTTCAACGTTGAACTAATCTGTAAAAAAATCATTTTTTTGTTGAAAATTCAACTGTTTTGTAGAAAACTCGTCTTTTTGGCTTAAAAATGTAACAATTTGGCAGAAAATTAAACTATTTATTTCAAAAATGTCTTTTTTATTGAAATTTCATATTTTTTGTTGAAATTTTTTCCTTCATAAGTTGAAAATTTAACTATTTGGAAGAAAGTCTACGTATTTTGTTAAAAATTGGCCTATTTGGGTAGAAAATTAATCTTGTTTGTTGAAAATCCTCATTTTCGTTAAAGATTAAAATATTGTATTAAAAATGTATTATTTTTTAGTTGAATTCATTTGGTTCAAAATTCTTTTTTTAAATTAGTTTTTTAAACTAAAAGTTGACCATTTCATTTTTGGTTAAAAAATTATTCTTTTTAGTGAAAAATTTGTCTATTTCGTTGAGAATTCATCTTTCTGGATTGAAAATTAACTTTCTTGGGGAAAGTTATTCTTTTCGATTTGAAAGTCAACTGTTTTTTAAACACGCGACTTTTAGGCTTGAAGACTTGGCTGTTTTAATAAAAATTTGTCTAGTTGAGTAGAAAATAATCTTATTTGTTAAAAATCAATCTATTTGGTTTAAGATTCAACTATTTTGTTCAAAATTCGACTTTTTCCGTTAAATTCAACTGTTTGATTATTCTTTCTTTAGGTTGAAAATTAGTTTTTCAATTGCAAATTTAACTGTTCTATTTTTGATTAAATACTTATCTTTTTTAGTTGAAAGTTTAACTACTTGGTTGAAAATTCGTGAATTTTTGGTTAAAAATTCATCTTTTCGCAGAAAAGTAATCTTCTTGGTCGAAAAGTAATGTTTGCAGATTAAAAATTCAGCTCTATGAAATAAAATGTAACTTTTTTCTTGATAGTTCGCTTATTTTTGTGAAAATTCAAGTTTTTGGCCGAAGCTATCTTTTTGGTAAAAAATTCGTCCTTTTGGATTGAGAATTCTTCTTTCATGATGAACAATTCATCTTTCTTGGTCAAGAATGAAATTTTTTGTTGAAAATTCAACTGTCTTCCAAAAAACTGGACTTTTTGGTTTGAAAATTCAACTATTTGGTTGAAAATGCAACTAACACATTTTCTTTATGTCGATAATATTGGTCTTTAATGTGTCGAAATGAATTAAAGTTTTATTTTTTGATCAGACAAGTGTCACGTGTTCCAAAACTGATGCGACCTCCTCCTATGTGACACTTCGGGGCAGACCCCCCCTCCCCTGTCTATCTTAGAGTGTCACGTAATACGTGGACGCTCCCCTAACCTTGATTCAATATTAATTCTTCATCCTCGTATGATGATTAAATTTTAATAAAAATTGGTTGCATTTAACAATTCTGAAGGATGTTTGTAAATCTTGATTGGGACTGTAGTGGGACATTGAAATTGACGAGACCGTAATTTGACGTTGGGATGAGACTTGGTTGAACCCGTTTCCAGAGTGGAGGGAGGTAAGGGCTTCAACTTTAACCGAATCGTGACGCTTGCGCGAGCAAATTAATATTTACCTTCCTTACCACCCCTATCCATCGCATCGCATCGGCAATGAGCTCTCACTCGCGTATTAATGGATATCCAGGTTCCTGCCCCAACCCCACCATCGACAGACACGCAAGCCGCAAACTTTGATAACCAGGCAGCCAATTTCCGGTTGTGGTTCGTTGGTTGGTCGGTTGGTCTGTCTGTCGATCTGCGTATTCGACTCATAGTCGTGTTAAGGTTGAGCTGGCTTGACGTTTACGCTAATTTGCCTAACCTGATGGACGGCACGACGATCTTGATTGATTATGCAATGAATCCCTGATTGAAACAGTTTCCTAGTAATGATCGACAGTCATTTACCCTCTTAATTATTTACCTGTATTCTAATCTAATCAGATAGACGTCAGTTTCATATGACAGTATGACGTTGCATGGTTTCTGTATGGTGTTTATAAATGAAATCTCTCCCAGTATTGGAAATGAGAGAGATAGTCGAATGACTATCAATGTCTTTCTGGTTTATTTTCAACTACACTGCCGACGGACAGTATTGGACCATTAACCGAATAAGATATTAAAAATTAGCCTTGACTTTGAAAAGCAAAATTCTAAAGATCACTTTTGTAAAATATAAAATTAGTAAATCCGTTTACCTACATAGCTCCAGCCAAAACAGAATGGCTATCCATCAGACAAACCTTGGTAGAAATCCGGGACTGAAATATTAAACCGGGATATTTTCCGTATTTCGTAATAGGCGCTTTCCTTACTTTATAAACTGTTGGACAATAAACTTTTTCCGAAAGTTGCAGGTTCCTTTTAACAATATATGTGGGTATCGATATAAAAATGGCCTTTATGGTGGGTTCTGGTTTAGTAGATATTTGCGTTTTTCTAACTCAGGGTGAAAATGATTGTTTTCGGGTTTAATTAGAGGATGATATTAGGATACAGCTCACCACTACCAGCATGTGTATTTCTGAAAAAAGGATTCTTCTTTCGATCTCTCTAGTAGTTTAAGGCAAAAGCAACTGAACAGCAATCGGAAGTTCTGTTGTTCTATAGTCAGCGGAGCGAAGGAGAAAATCTTTTTTCACAAAAAATTAAAATTTTAAAATGTTTAATTTATAGCTTTATCCAGTCGAAAGGACGATAAGAATTTCTCTTATTCTCTGATTGAAGCAGCTGAAAGTGTGTCACTAGCAATCAGTGTGATTCACTGATTCATTCAGTGAAATTTCGTTTTTGGTTTCATCAGTGACATTCAATAATTACTCAAGGCTTAGAATTCATCAGTTTTGTATTAAGTGTTATATTATCTTTAAAAAGAAATTCACAATAATAAATGAGAACCGGGCTGCAATATAATATGATATATTTCGCCTGACCATCGCGAAGTATCGCTCTGTTTCACGATGATCACTGGTTGAATCTATTAAACATAGGGAAATCACTGATTTAACAGTAATAATTAACATTACTGATTGAACCAGTGACAACTTTACGCAATAGTCAAAATTCTGTGTTTTTAACGGTGAAAGTAGCAGTGCATTTTTTTGAGAGAAATCTAATCTTTTCTTGAAAAATCTATCCAATCACTTTGAATGACACTTGAGACAGCATTTTATAATACTTATTAATATATTTATCATCTTTACAAATTTCTATAACTCCAATTTAAAATTATGGGTTTGAATATTAATTCTAAAACAGTTTAATCATTTGGCCTTGAAACTAAAGTTTTTTTCTTAAATTATTTTTCCGATTAATTTTTGGAGGTTTGAATTTCAAATTTAACTAGGTTGTGGTTTTGAATTTAAATATTAAAAATGTAAGGACAATTTATGTATTAATTCAAAATCGGATATGAAAAGCCTTAATAGATAGTTAAAAAGAAATAATTTTAGATATCAATGTGAAGTAATTTTGAATTAAACACTTAGAATTGTGCAATTTCATCAATGGAAATCATAATATAGCAATTTTGTCTTGTATTTTATTTTTCAAACGATTATCTTGAAATTGTCCTTTTTTAGTTGAAAATTTAGACAAATAAATTATTTTAAACTGAAAAATATTTGACTGGAAATTTTCAAGAATGATAATTCTAAAGAAAATGTTAAAAATTAAACTATTTAAAATTAAAAAATTTAAAATTGTGTTATTTATAATAAGAATAGTTCAAAATTAATCCATCTGGAATTTATACTTCAATAATTATTGTATACAAAATTTCTGTAACTCTGAATGGTTACAATTTTACACTTTTAAATTTTTATGTTAAACAGTAAATTTTTAATTTTTCCCTTTCATAAGTTTTAATTTTACAATTAGAATTGAATTCATTGAATTTTGAAAATTATATTATTAACAATTTAAGCATTATTAATTTTAAAAGCATTTCAATTCAAATAATTGCAATTTTTGAACAATTTTTAAAGAATAATTCTAGTTAGTTTTTGATTTCTGAAATGTTTTTCTAATTAGTTAAAGTAAAATTTTTTATGCCGTACACTGTTAGAAAAATCTGTATGAGGTTTAATATACATGTGTGTGAAGCAAATATGCACTATCGCTACTGAAATTTAACATGCATTGGTGTAGTGAATTTAATATACATGTGTATTAAATTTAATATACAGGTCAGTATAGCAATGTGCGTGAAAACTCAATCTGCTTTCATTTATTTAAATCTTGTCAAATATTCTCAATGAAATTAATAATCTAGAATTCGTAGACTCAGTTGTTATTTATAATGAAAGTGCAATGTACGGGTAAAATTTTTCCTAATTTTGCTCTAAATGGTCAAAATTTAAGGGGAATACAATTAATTGTAGGTTAAGTCTATTATTTATTTGCATAATTGAACTATTCGACTTATAAATCAATTTTATTTTTGGTTAACAGGAAGAATGTACCATGTTTTATTATTTAGAATCGAAAATTACAGCTAAACTTATTATAAATTTGTGAAAATGAAATTATATGATTTTTCTTATAAGTGATTAAGATGAATGTATATGAAATTTTATATACGCGCTCTTAATGGCGATTTCATACACTTCATATATTAATTTTAACACACATAGGTTTATTAAATTTAATATTATTTTTAACAGTGTAACATATAAAATTCTAAAATTTTAGAAGATTTCACTTTAAGATTCAATTTAGCTTTCAATTTAAAATTGTAAAATTTTAGTCCCTTTGAATTTAAAATTATTGAAATTTGAAAGTTCTTAATTTTTAATTATTTAATTTTGAAAGCTTATGATTATAAATAATTCAATTTCAATTTCAAGAAGTTTTAAATAATCCAATTTCAAAAATTCAAATCTGAAAATATTTAAATTTCAACGTTTTAAAATTGTCCTCTTTTTGAAATTTTAATCTGAAATCACTCAATTTAGAGATTTCTTTACAGAAATAATAACTATATGGCTATAAAAGAAGGTTTCGAAATTCAAACGAATCTTGTCCACATTTTCACAGTTGTACAGAAAAGAAAAAACGACCTCAAAAATCGAATTTTTAATCCAAAAAATAAGAAAGTCACTATGAAATTAATCATTAATGATGCGAATCCTAAAAAGATTGATTCGGAAAAGTTATTAAGTTCCAAGAAAATATAGGCAGAACGTTTTTTATCGTTCGAAGAGCACTTTTTTCAACTTTAGTCGGTAATAAAAAATTCAATTTTCAATTTAAAAAAAGTGAGAATTTATTTTCTACCTATTGAGTTGCTGATTCTATACAAACAGCTACATTAAACAATATTATTAGGTTTTGAGAAAAGTAAATAGTTTTTTCTTTCACAGGGCACGTTTTTTTCAAATTTTTCCAATGAAAAAATCCAATTTTCAATTTTTAAGCAACGCGTAACTCCACTTTTTAGCGACTGAATCGACAAAAAAGTTTGATCACAACATGTTATTAGGTTTCGAGAAAATAAATAGGGATTGTTTTATGCTTAGACGCACGTTTGGACGTCAAAAAAACTTTGGACAGTAATAAAAATCCAATGTTTAATAAAGGGAGAATTTCAAAACATTGAAAAATGAGATATTAAAATAATTGGTTCTTTAAGATGTGTATTAGAATGTTTTTATTTTAAACGCCAGTTTTTAAATAAATAGTTGTAACGTGAATAATTTTTTCCTACAGTTTCCTGAGATTAAAAAAATATATATAAATAATTATAGATGTTTGATGAATTTTCACATTGACTGTACGTACAGTAAATCCTTAAAGTCTATGCTTTCTGTAATGTGACTCGCTTGATTACTTCATATTTCGTTCCTAATTTGAAGCCCTACTATGCAATTATAGGGTCTCTCATTAGGGCCACTTACTCACCCTCTAATGACGCGTCAATTTTGAAATTAAATATGATATGATAGTTGCAAAAATATTATGTATTATATTCTTAAAAGATAATTATATACAATGCACTTTTTTATAAACAAAGAATTTCTTGATCGATTTTCATTCGACTGTCTATATTTCGTTTTTAGATTCAACAAGAAAGTGGAAGACTCACACTTTGAAACGTTGGAAAAAAATTGGACAAAAATGCTAAAAATTATAAACTCGTAAATTATTTACCATTTTCTATCACTCTTGTTATAAATATTTACTGAAATTTAATGTGTATTGGCAATTTAAAATATACTAAGTTATGCTCTATTTGCATATTAAAAGCCATTTATTACGTAGCTTGATGAAAAGTAGGTATCTTAAAATAATGTAGAAAGAAGTTTTCTCATTGAAGTTATTTAAAATTTGAATACTTATTTAATAAGTTTCTTAAACTTTTTGCATGCTAAATAATTGATTGTTTAAAATTTTAAGAAAGGGGTAACACATTGTTTATCAAGTAATTTAATTAATTAGTGGTATTCAATAATGATTAATAGCCAAACATTTTTAACTGGTTAAATCTATTTACGTCTATTATTTTTTATTCGGATTTTACCTCCTTAATTGTTTTAATCTGGTTAATTGATTTTTTACAGACGAACTATCAGATGTTTTTTATTGTGAGATTAAAACAGAAAAATTGAATAAGACATCCTTGTTGAAGCTTTTCCCAGAAACATAATTTTTCAATTTAAGAAAAAAAAAGAACAAAAAATTAAAGATAATAAAAATTGTATTTGCTAAGTTTAATCAAGTATCACCTCACTTTAAGTGAAAAGTGGACAAAAAATTGAAAATCGAAGACAAAATCGCAACTGTCTAACATTATTCAAAGAAAACATCATTAAGATAATGATAGATGGTTAAAAGATTAGGTTTTTTTAACTTTAATTAATTACTATCTTACTCTAATCAAAAAGTGGAGAGGAAAAATTTTTAAGAAAAAACTGCAACTGTGTAGAATTGTTCTAAAATAATATTATTATAAGTAATAATAAATGGTTTAAACAATTATTTATGGAAAATTCAGTTGATTATTACCGCGCTTTAACTGAAAAGTTGAAAATAAGTTGAACATTCGGAAAAAACCACGAGTTTCAGATTTTATTCTGAGAGAAGATTGCTAAAAAATCACCAGTTGTTTGAACAATTTTTGTAAACATCGAATTATTAGTAAGAAGTAGTATGTTCTGTGTTATAAATGATTTTAATTTCAAAAAACGCAAAAAATCATAATTTGTGCCAAAAACTCGCAAAACCCGATTTTTCACTTATAAAGATATTTTGGGACGCTAACATACTTTTGGGATTGATATTTAAAAACTTTTTTTTTCAATTATTCATGTATATTTTATAACATATTTTTTTTGTAGATTTGACCAAATTGGTGTGCGATATGCATGAAAATAAAAAAAAATTCCTCATGAATTTTTGGACCACCCTAGTGTATGTACTTTAGAATCTATTGAAATTCCCTAAAATCCTGTGAAATCGTCAAAAAACTTCTAAATATTTAAAGAAAACCCGATAATTTTTCTTTAAATCCTTTGAAATCCTTTAAAAATTCTTTCACATCCCGTGACTTATTTTAAAGTATTTAAAATTTTTTTAAAAATTAGAAATCTGATTAAACTCTTTAAAATCCCTTAAAATTTGCTAACGTTCCTTAAAAAATGAAATTTATTTTTTTTTGTACTGTTTTGAAATTCCTTGAGATATCCCCAAAAAGCTTTGGAAATCTCGGTAAATTCCTTAAAAATTTTGTAATTCTGTGAAATACTTTGTAGATCTAATCCCCTGAAATCTGTTGAAATACTTTCAGCAAATCGCTGGAAATCTTTCAAATCTTTAGAAATACATTAAAATCTCGTTTACACAATTAATATATTTTTTGATATAATGAGTAAAAGATATAAAATCTCACGTAAAAATGGGGAGGGGTCATAAAAATCTTATTTATCCTTAAAACAAGGGATTGGGATATGACATTTTAAGAATTATCCTTACGAAATTGAAGAGCTGGATTTCAATTTTTAAAGGATATATCTTGATGTAAAATTGGATGATTTTTCCCTCTAAGCAAAAAGTTGAAGCTTTTTTATTTTCAAATTAAAGCCAAAAAACTAATTTTTTGGAAAAAATCGATTTGAAACTTTTTTTTATTTCAACTCCTGCTCTGTGAGGCAATTTTTGTACTTTTTCAATTAAGTTCTTAAGAAACACGCTTTATAGTGTCCTTGGATTGATGAAGTAATAGAAATTCAAAAATGTATTTTCGAAAAATTGCTAATAATTTGTGCTGATGCTTAGCGTGAATCGGACTTTTGTTTCATTCATCATTTCGTTTATAGAGGGAATTTTGAGCAAGCAAAAGCTTTTCACGACAAAAATTCAGAGAACACTGTGGTAAAGTTTTTTGGAATTTTTCGGATTGAAATATTTAGTTAAGGAGTAGTTATTATTTAAGTTGATGTCACCACTGGAGTTTTTGACTGGCCACCGCGCCCCGTTATCTCTCTATAATGAGTTCTTATAGTATTCTTTATAATGAGTTCTTGCTTATAATGCGATATTAATTCAATTTTTTAGTTAAGAACAATTTAACAAATGTAATTTGACAAAGTACTTATGAATTTTATGCGATTTTTAATATATTTTTCTGGTTTATTCAGATTTAAATATAGGATTCTCTAATGTACACCTAATGTTACATCTACTGATATTAACTAAAATCTTAACTTCTCCTAAACCATTTAATATTTTAACCTGAAATTGTCCAAGAAACTTTATCATAGTTTTCTCCAAATTTTCGTCGCAAGAAGTTTTTGCTTCTTCGGAATTCCCTCGATAAGCGAAACTCTGGAAGTTAGAAAATCCCGATTCACGCCGAGCGGCAAAAAAAAAATAATAATAAATAACCATTTTTCAAAAGTGCAAACCCTGAAAACGTCATTAAAAAATGACAAAAACTGTCTCTTTTATGTGTCCTTATTGCATCCAGCTCCTCAATTAATGGAAGTTCCCTATCTTCATAAGAAGTTTTAGTGTTTCCTACTACCATCGGTGTTTTTCATTCGTAACATTATTTCGTGGAGTGTAAGGAGTGATGTCTTTACAATATAGATTCAGGTTGTTTCTTCTTTTACCTTTTGTTTTTGTAAGAGTGAAAAAGTGCTGATACAAGAAGTTTGGCACGTAGACTAGTAGAGGTGCCTACTGCCTATTTTACAAAGTACATGAGTTTGCGTGACGCCCACCATCGGGTCGTTGATTGTTTGAACGAAGCACTGGGATGAGCACCTGCCCGCGTTACCACTTGACGTGACGCCAACCATTACGTTAGAACCACTTAATTATAATATCGCCTGGAATTAAACTGTGCTTGGCGCGAGCTCGTACTTGTACTGCAATTATTGCCGACTCTCGTTATTGCTCGTAAAACGAGACTAGATTATGCTCTCGTATCTCCGCCGCCGCGCCATGCGTTCGACACGATTTCTCTCAAGCAGTGCTTGCTTTCAAGCCAATTTTAATCACGACCAATAAAACTTGAATTCCACGATCATAGGGGAGATTCACCAGATTTACAACCAGAAACATTTTATCTTTATCGTCAACTTCATTTCAGCTGGCTGTGACTTGAGAACAGAAAATAATTTAGGGTAATAATTTAGGGTGGCCACTATGGTGGTCCTTATTTACTTTTGGTGAATTTTTTCTTTTAAATTTCTTTGGTTTGACCTCCCTATTTTCTTTGAATGGCCAAAAAAATGATATCCACCAAATTTGAGCGAAATCGGTTAATATTAACATGTGACTCAAAGCACTCAAAGTTTCTCATGCAATTAACATGGGGACAAGTACCGGAAATTTTCAGATGCAATTGACTTTTTTTATGTTTTATCGGAATCCTTTGGCTCTGTACAATTATGACCTTTAAACTATCCTGAAAAAATATATCTTCACGACATTTTTTTTCAAAATTTACAAAATAGCGGATCCCTAAATTTAAACCAAATTAAATTTTTTTACAATTAATAACAATGAATAACGTAATAAACAAATAACATAAAGCATGCAATAGCAATGCACAGATGTAAAATTTTGAAAAATTCGAAATGGAGCCTTATGAAATACTCGAAAACTCGTATTTTCTATGCTTTCCGTTCAAAGATCTTCAAATTTTTAAGAAAAATCAATTGTAATGTTATAAAGTTTATGGTTGAAAGTAGATCTCGAAATTTTCACTAAACTTCAAATGGCGTCTCATTACTATTTTTAAAAGTTGCATAATTCTTACAAATTTCAACAAAATATGAAATACATTTTCGGAAAGCTGCAGTATACTGCGGGAATGTTGTCTATTGATGAAATTTGAAAAGTTTTTACCGAATAGTCAGAAACGTTGATTTTTTGTTATTTTATCAGCCAAAATTTTAAGTTTTGAGAATCACTAAAGCCTTTCCAAAAATGTATTTTATATTTTGTTCAAATTTGTCAAAAATGATGAAACTTTTTGAAAATAGTAATGAGGTGCCATTTTTACTTTAGTGGAAATTTCACGATCTGCTTCCAATCATACATTTTGTAACAATGCAATTGCTTTTTTTTCTAAATTTGAAGATCTTTGGATTAAAAGCATAGAAAATACGATTTTTTGCGTATTACATAAAGTGTCATTTTGAATCTTTCAAAATTTTGACTTACAAGCATCAAGAAATATGTTTCTTTGCAATAATGTAGCCTTTCAATTGAAATTTTAAAAATTGTCACCGAGAAACAAAGAAATAATAAGTTTAAAAAAAATTTGGGCGGCCCTCTAGCATTATTTCAAAATTTTGAATTCCAATTGCACAGAAAATCGCCGATCCTCTAATGTACACCGAAATCGGTGTTCAATAGAGTTGCAACAATTTTGAGCCACACAGGTTCATTCGGAGAATCTAGGGGAAAAGCATCATTTAGACACTGTTTTTTCACATCCAGTGCAACGTGAAGTGTCGTCTACAAACTGTAAGGCACCTGTCAAGATCATTTTGTCGGTCGTTATTTGAGTGAAACAGATGTTAATAAGCAGGTAAGTTATAATAATAATTACCTAACTTTTTATTTCCTTCCATTTTCCAGCGACTAAATAGTCTTGGAATAAAAATAGTACTTAGCGTGATATAATATCCAAATGTTAGGTTAGTCAAAACCTAATAAATGACATTCAAACCACCAAAGCCGGGATGTACAAACTAAGTCGTGACCATCTGCATCGAAATTCATGCCTGATCGTTCAAACAAATTTCCAATAGATTTTCTGCGGAAGTTTAAAGGTATCTTAGCTACGAGGGTAGTTCAATAAGTCCTTAGAATGAAGTATAAAAACAATTTTTTTGGGGTAAATTTTTTTTTATTTTTCAACATAATCTCCTTGGAGCTCT
>NC_046665.1:100298836-100301899 GCF_010883055.1 Belonocnema kinseyi | reverse complement strand
TATTGCAAATTCGGATTCAGCGTCGAAAAATACATAAGAATATATAGGTCTGGTCAATTGCACAGACACTTTTGTTTTTTTTGTGGGCCTGTGTAATCATTTATATAAATTAAATTTACCTATATAATTATTATGTTATAAACATAAAAAAAGAAAGCCTTTGTTCTCAAACGTAGAAGGAACTTTAGTATTCGAACGTTCCCTTCACACAAGCTTAAAATTCTTGAATATAATAGTAGAAAAATAAAATTCATATTTGAGAGAAAAAAATTATTATTATAGATAGACTTGACTAAGGTTGGCTTAGAAATACTGCATAAATCTTATTACATCCTGTGAGTACCCATGGCTGCATTTGATTTTATTGTAAGCAATCGCATTTTTCCGAACGTTTGGTCAGGGGAGAGGGAAACTGTAGAAAACCATATTCCCGACTATAGCCAGTTCGACATTAGTCAAACGCAGTGAATACACGATCTAGCCCTGAAGCGAGACAATATTTATTGTAAACGTAAAAATAAATTTAAAAAATTACCGGTTATCGAAAAAAATTCCGTCTAATTTTTGGCTTTTCCCTGTCTTTTCGATAGAGTAGTCCTTATTTTTCGAATTTGGATTCTGCTTGGTCTCATTCCTCTATTTTGTCTTAATGTCCCAAAAATGGTCTACACAAACTTTGAGCGAAATCGGTAATATTAACATGTGGCCTAAATCAGTGAAAGTTTCTCATGCAATTAACATGAGGAAAAGTATCGTAACATTTCAAATGTATTTATTTTTTTATATGTCATCGGAATCCATTTGCTCTATACACAAATTAACAACATAATCTCGTTAAATTGTTACAAGAGGGAGATCTATTTATTAGAAGGCACGTGATGACACACAGAAAAACGCTGGTGTTAAATTTGTTGCAGCTCAAATTTCATTGGGCTCCCAATGATCATTTGAGAGAGTTTTCAAGTCTCAAATGTATTCCTCTGAACGTAGGTGCCCATGTGGGCATCTAGGGTAAAGTATCATTTGGAGACTGAATTTTGGCTCATGCAGAGTTGTCGAGTTCTGAACCGTGCTGTCAGCCACCTGAATACCTGTCAAAGCGACTATATTCGCTTTGCAATATTAGCCTGAATAACTGTCAATAAGGAAACAAATTGAAACAATATTTACCTAATTTTCAAATTTCTGTTATTTAATAGGGCGTACCAGTCACTTAGAATAAAATTATAACTTTTAATGCAACTTCCAAAAGTTAGGTTAGTCATGCCCGTCGACATTTCAACTAAAGCCGGGATGTATAGAAAAAGTCATGACCGTCTACATATACAATAAGGTATTTTCACTCCAATCAATAGCTCACTTCACTTCGTTGAATACTGAGGGGATAACAATTGACCAAATGCATGGGAATCGGTTGATTTTTTCTCTATTTTTCTAATATCTTCGCAGAAAGTAATTTTTCTGTATAAGTGCAATTGAAAAATAGTTTTTCTTTTTTTGGGACTATTTAATGCAATAATAAAATGATAATAATTTTCATGCAAGCGTGCGTTAGGGCTGAGTGCTGGTTGTCTACCCTTTGAAGCGCGATTCAAAATTACATTGAAAAACAATTCTTGTAATTTAAATAAATAATTATTGGAATATACACAAAAATGTATACAAATTGTGTAACTTTTGATTTCAGACAAGAAAGAAATTTAAAACACATATATTTGATGAATAACAGTTTATTTTCATTGAATTTGAAAGACTGAATAATATTTCTCAAAATATTTGTTAATAGATACATTTTTTTAAATACCTTATGATATTTCAGCAGCTTGAAATATAGAAGCTAATTGCAGAATATGATAGTCATAATACTAGAATAATTCTAAAACAAAATTTCAGATTGTTCTTTTCGATTGAGATGTGACAAAACGACGCTTGAAGAAAAAAAAAGAAAGCATAAGTGCAATGCAGTCGTGATAATTTATGTATTTATAGGTTATATAATTGTATGAATTCCCAGAAAATTACATACAAAATATTAAAAACTTATAAATAATAATTTTCAATCACTTTTCCAAGAAATTTCTTTTTAAATTAAATGTTTTATAAAATATAACGTGGTCTTTAGAATTCACTGAAAATAAACTCTTATTAATATAATATATGTGTTGTATTTTTTTTGCCTGAAATCAAAGTCACACAATTTGTATAAATCCTTGTGGATATTTTAATAATTTTTAACTTAAGTTACAAGAATTGTTTTTTTAAGTAATTTTGAATCGCGCGCCAAGTGCGGCCAATGAGCGGTCAGCCCTAACGCAAGCACAGTAGCTCAAGGTGCCAACATTGGCAACATTAGTCCACAGTACAAACCGCAAAAATAAATCAAATCAACCGGCAGGAAAAAGTTGGGATATGAAAGCCTCAATTTAGGTATTTTCAGTTCAACCATCAGCTAACTTCACTTTCTAAAAGCTGAGGGGGGAAAAAGGATCAAATTCATGGAACAAAACTTTATTTCTGTAATATAATTGTAATTAATCATCATTATTATTATTTTATTTTTTCATTAAATAGTAATTAAAAAATAAAAACTATTTTTTAACTACACTTATATAGAAAAAATGAGCTTTTACGAAGATGTTAGCAAAATAGGGCAAAAATGAACTGAATACTATACATTTGGTACCTTATTTTCCCCTCAGCAATCTAAGAAGTGAAGTTAGCTGTTTATTAAAGTGAAAATACCTAATAGGCATTTATCTTATCAGTTTGAATTTTCCCGCCGCTACATTTGAAACATTGCAATGTTTCACGAAACTCCCAATGTTTCATTAAACTTTTCATCAGGCTAAAGTTTCATGCAAATTTACATCCCTACTCATCGCGAAAAACAAATTTCTGTTTTTATTATACAATTGTATTTACTTTATCTTTCATGTATGACACTAGCCACTACAAGATTAGATACGAGGGTAGTTCAATAAGTTCTTAGAATGACCAACAGATGGCGCGCGAATCGCTCCAAATCATCTGTTTTCAGTCAGCACCACTCCCGACTAGATATAT
>NC_046665.1:100279679-100298736 GCF_010883055.1 Belonocnema kinseyi | reverse complement strand
ATGACCGGCGTAAAGGATTTCTGACACGCTTTTGACCTCTTTCTGAAGATGTTTCTCCCTTCATCATCCAGCAGTAATCTGCCAACATATTTATACCCCATCATCCTTGAAATCTGCGTTCGAATTCCTTCAAGTCTTGGCGAAACCTTTCTCCTTGCTCTTCACTAAACATCGATTTTTTGAAAAAAATATCAATTTATCACGTTTATTGTCCACTTACGCCGACTAGGAGTTGTTTTTTGAAAAAAATGACTTAAAATTCGTGATCAACGACCTCAAAAACCCCCAGTAAAGTATTTTCAAAGTTTATAAATCGGTTTAAAATCGTAAAACTTGATTTTAATGTCATTTTAATCAAATTTGAAGCAAATTTTCACTTTTCGCGATTTTCTGCCTTTTCATCGCCGTATGGTGGGTTGAAATTTTTGTAAAAGAAAAATCAAAACATGTTTTTCGATGTACTTTTTCCCGTAGAATTCGATTCTGAACTCAAAAAAATAAAAATTTTCTTTATTTTTTTTTTATTTAAAAAAAAACCATGAAAAAACCGTAAAAAATGAGGTTTTTCGAGCAAAACCCCATAAAAAAGTAGCTGGACCCTACTTTTTTATTACAAATTCGGATTCAGCGTCGAAAAATACATAAGAATATATAGGTCTGGTCAATTGCACAGACACTTTTGTTTTTTTTGTGGGCCTGTGTTAGTAATAATTGACAGAACAAGCTTATAATTTAGTGATGTACTAAATATTTAGCAATAAATGAAAGAAAACGCTATGCGAGAAAAACTGATTTGAAATTGAAGAGTGTTATATCATCACATTTTTTATGATGACCTATGATTTCATATCGAAAGCTCAAAATCCGTATTTTATTTTATGAACTAACATCAGTTACTTAAATATTGCGCAGAATGTTTACCGTGGTAAACTAAATCAAATATTTGAAACTTTTTCCGCTGTTCCGCTCTTTTCCCTTCTTAAAAAATTCCTCTTTTTCTCCTATTTTCAAGAAACTTCCCCTTTTTCTCTTTTTTTTCGCTCAAATGAGAACTACATTATTAGAACCCAATAAGAAAATATAACTATTTTGGTTGAAGGTGCTTCTTTTTAATTCAAAGTAGGAAATTAGACTATTTTCTGAACAATTTGTATTGTTTGCTAGAAAATTCAATTTTTTGGATGAAAGATCGTTCTTTTTATTTGCAAAGTTTACAAATATATTTGGTCGATAATAAAAACTTTACTGGTTAAAATTGTACTAGTTGGGTAATATTCGAATTATTTTGTTGAAAGTTCAACTGTTTTGATAAAAAGATATCTTTTTGGGGGTTTTATGATAAAAATCTGTCCTTTCGGATTGAAAATTCCTCTTTTGGTAGAAAAATAATCTTTTTAGGTTTATAAATACATTTTTCATGGTTGAACGTTAATTATTTTTAATTAGAAAGCCTAGTATCATATTTTGGGTCCAGTATTTAGATTGTTGGTTAAGAATTTTACTATTTGGTTAAAAATTTCATTATTTTGTTGAAGATTCAACTATTTTGTTAAGAAGATATCGTTTTTGGTTTATAATTGAATTTTTTTTATTAAACATTCGTCTTTTCGGATAGAAAATCTCTTCTTTTGATTTGAAAATTCATCTTTTGGTATAAAAATAATCTTTTTTGGTTTAAAAGTTCATCGTTTACACAGAAAAAACAGAAGATAAACTTTAGATCGATTTCCGGCGAAAGATTCTGTGCAACAAAAATTAACTTCACAGGATAAACATTACACAAATATCGGTTAAACTTTCTTTTGTTTTTCCGTAACAAAAACATGTTTTTTGAAAGACGCGAAGTTTGCCAAAAAAACTTTATCGCTCAAAAAAAATTTCCTGCAACAAATTATATTCTGAGTTTTTTCTGTGTACGCTTGAAATTTAATTGTGTTTAATTAAAAAGTTTACTATCATATTTTTGGGTTAGAATAAATATTTTTTTGATGTTAAAAATTCTACTATTTGGTGGAAAATTTAATTGGTTTGTTGAAATTTAAAATATTTGGCTCAAAAGGCATCTTATTTGGACGCAAGTTTAACTTTATTTTTAAAAATTCGTCTTTTTGGATACAAAATTCTTCTTCTCAGATTAAAAATGCATCTTTTGTGGTTTAAAGTTAATTCATTTTATTTGTTTGAAAATATTAATATTTTCTTTAAAACTATACTATTTCGTTAAAAAGATATATTTTTTAGTCAAAAATACAACTGTTGAATATTCGTCTTTTTGGATAGAAAATTCATACTTTTGAATCACAAATCTATATTCTGACAGAAAACGTTTTTCTTTTTTTGGTTGAAAATTCATCTTTTATAGTTAAAAATAATTCTTGTCAATTTCAAAGGCTAACATTACATTTCTGTTCGAGAATTCAAGCATTTGTTTAAAAATTGAACTATTTGGTTGAAGATTTAATTCTTTTGTTGAAAATTAAAATATTTGCTTAAAAAGTAATCTTTTTTGGTTTAAAGTTCATTCGTTTTCTTTGCAAAGTCTACTATTTTATTTTGGGCTCAGAATTCTTCTCTTTTGGTTAAAAATTTTATTTTGTGGATAATATAATTATTTTGTTTAAAAAACTTAACTATTGTTAAAAAGTAAATTTTTCAAATCGAAAATTCAACTGGTTTCTTGAAAGTTCGTCTTTTTGAAAGAAAATTTGTCCTTTTGGATTAAAAATTCATCTGTTGTTAGAAAAGTCATATTTTTGGATTGAAAATTCATCTTTTACAATTTAAAGTTCATTGTTTTTAATTCTGAAAAAGGAATATTTTTTGTAGAAAATTTGACTGTATTGTTAAACATTCGTTTTTTTGGTTGGTCAAACTAATTATTTTGTTGAAAATACAACTATTTTTGTTGAAAATAAAATTGTTTTTGTTTAAGTTTAATTTTTTTGTTTAAAAATTCTTTTAGGCTGACACCTGAAATCTTTTGTTCAAAATCCATTTTCATGGAAACGTCCGGTATTTTCTTGAACATAAAAATATATTTTGATTTGAAATCCTAGAAAGACGTTACTTACATTAATGTTATTAAATAGAATTTATTTTCTTATTGTTCTCCAATTTTCTTTGAAAAATGACCAAATACTTTCCCTGTTTTAAGAGTACTATACTTCGAACTATGAGGTATGAAATCACTTCCACATTAATTTGCATTATGTATTTGATCTTAGAATTATATTTTTCTGAAAAAATATCTTCTCATTTCGCTCCACTGGATATCGAACCACATAAGTTCTGATTGCCGGTTGGGTGCTTTTTCAATTAAGCTATTAGAAAGATAGAAAGAAAAATACTTTTTCCTTTAAATTACTTTTATCTTAGAGTTCTAACATGTTTAGTTATTTTTAAAATTTATATAATAAAGCAATTATTATTGAATAATAATGATTAAAAACAATTACAAGTCAACCGTAAATAATGTAGTTTTTGATACAGAAACCTGGGAAATCAACTTGACTTTTTTTTTGAAGTTTGAGTAGGCACCCTATTGATACCTTTAGCTAAAAAACTCTAGATACTTAAATAAGATTCGTATAAAAGTTCTCACACATTAGATACCCATAAAGGAATAACTCATGTTGGAATCCGGTAGCCGCCCATTTGTAAATTTTTACAGGAAGATTAGGGAATCGTTTTGGATCACACGCTGTAAGTGGGGTGTTAAATGTCATAGCTCATCCTCAAGCAGAGCTGGTAATATGTAATGGGGAGTAAAGAGCCAGCATGAGAAAAATTAGCAATGTAGGTAGTGTAATCCTATTCTTTGGAAGATAAAACGCAGTGTCAAATGGTCGGTCCACGTGACAGGAAGCGTGTCGAGAATTATAATACTATATCCCCGACTGAATTTTTGCAGTAGATCATTAAGGGTGTATTATGAAAAGACACCCGACAGACAATAGGGATCTGATCTCTTTTACCAAAGGGGATGATTCGATCAATCGAATCGTTCGTCACTCACGAAACTTCTGCTTTATTCTGTTTCTAGATTACAGTGAGAGACTCCGTGTTTATCATTAATTTAAATTCCATCACAACCTCGTTAAGTTTGAAGCGTTTACAAGAAACGAATGTACACAAAAATATTTCGGAACACACCCTATTTGAACCCCTAAAAAATTCGTAACAAATGATCCAACTTCCAGACCTAAAATTTTATGGTTTTAAATGTTTCGATTCAGTGTCCCAAGATACCAAAAAAAGTTTCCTTTTCTTAACTTATCCGAAACACTATCGTTTTCAGCCCCCAAGATAATAAAAAACCAAAAAAAAAATAAAAAAAAATATCCTAACTTCCAGACTTACAATTTTATGATTCAGAATGGTTCCCTTTGATGCCCAAAGATATTAAGAAAAGTTTCATTCCACTATTTTTTCCAGAACATCCTGGTTTTGAACTTACAATATAATAAACAATCGAACAAAATTTCAAAAAATGCCCTCGCTTCTAGACCTGAAATGTTATGCTTTAGAATGGTCGTTTTCAATCCATTACATAATAAAAACTTGAAGAATAAAAAATACCAAAAAATACCCTAACTTCCAAACCTACAATTCTGTTCCTTAGAATCGTTCTATTTGAACGTGCTGGTTTTGATTCCCCAAGATATTAAAAAATCGAAAAAAATTCCCTGACTATCAGGCCTAAAATTTTCTGCTTCAGAATGATTCCATTTAATGTCCAAAGATACCAAAAAAATTTCTTTTATCTATCTCTTCCAGAACACTCGTTTTCAATCTCGAAAATAATAAAAAATCCCCCAAAAATTCAAAAAATGCCTTAACTTTCAGACCTAGAATTGCATGCTCTGAAAATTTACAGATTGACCCTTTGTAGCATTAAGTATTTAATAACTACCAGATTAGCCAACAGGTTTTATTAATTTAAAGAAAGATAAAAAAAAGCAGGATGTCTACTAACGGGTAAAATCCAAAAAGAGGAGAGAATTCAAATAAAATTTGGAAAATCCGGAAATCACGTTTAGTTTTGGATGTGATATTTTTTATTAATCGTGACATCGTCGAAAACTTTATTGGTTTCGAAGCTGCGTGAATATGATTTTTAGAGACTATTTTCAGTTTGTTTATTTATTAATAAAAATTATGATTTTTCTCGCCATTCATTTTGTAAATCAAAACTTTCAAATAAGCAATTTTATTTCATGATAAAATTTATTTCTGAAAGTTTATAAACATTTGTTATAAAATAGAAAATTTGATTTAAAATAATGTTTAAATGATTCGAATTATTTCAGCCCTTAAGATTTTGCTACCACAAAATAATTTGTGAACGTTCTCACACTTTTCAAGGGAATAAAACAGTTTTTTAAAGATTCCTGCGGAAAATTGAATTGATTTTTTATTTTGAAAAATGAATTTGAAGAGAAAATTAAAAAAGATTTCAAAAAATCTCAAATGAATTCACGTTAGTTTAAAAGATATTTAGAAGTTAGAAAAATATTGAAAAATGATTTCAAATTTAAAAAGATTTTTAAAAATCTGAAACAACATCTAGATTTTTGAATATTTCGAATAAACAGTTGGGAAGTTTCTTAAGGACTTTAAAAGGTTTCAACAGAATACAAAAATTTTCTTAAGATTACTGGGAAAATTTTTAATGAATATTTATTACGAAAATTATTTTTAAAGAATATTTTTAATTAATATTTTCAAAAATTGTCAAAAAAAGATTCGCGAGATTTCAACGCAATTATTTTAATGACGCATCATTTTCTAAACATTTTGGGAAAAATATGAATAATTAAAAAATATATGTAGAAGTTAAATTTTCAAGCCGAAAAGACGTTAATTTTTAAGTAACAAAGATGAATAATTCATCATAAATATTAAATTTAAAAAAAGACGAATTTTCAACTATTCGAATGAGTCGAATAACACGAAATTTTAGCAAAATGGATGAATCCTCAACCAAACAAATGAATTTTCAATCAAGGTCATATAGGTGAATTTGCAACTGAACAAGATATTTATGAACCAAAAATGGAATCGTCAAAATTTTGCATGAAAAAAATGAATTAAAACAAAAAGATTTTTGTTTATTTTCATACATTTTGTACAAAGTATTTGAATTTTCAACTTAGGATGGACAAATTTCAAACCAAAAATGTAATAATGAAATTATCAGATAAAAAATTAATTTTTCCCCAAAAAATAAACGAATTTTCAAAAAATAAGTTGAATATTTAACCAAAGAAGTGAATGTTGAAACAAATGACTTTATTTAAAACTAGTTAAATCAAGTAGGTTAATTTTTAACAAAATGGATGGCCTTTTAATGAAAAAGTTCAGTTTTCAACTGAAAATGTGAATTTTTTACTAAAAATATTTATGTTCTACCAACAAACACAAATTTTCAACAAAATACGTTAATTTTTAACCAAATCTTTGAATTTGAAAGCCTAAAGGACGAAGTATTTTCCAAATTCTTGAATTTTCAAGCAAAAAAACAAACAAACTTTCTAAAATAGTTTTATTCTCGAACCGAAAGCACGAATTTTGAACTAAAATCATGACTGACTACAAAAAAAAACTTTTTTAAGAAAGTTGTTTAAATTTAAACCAAGAAGATGATAAAATGAAAGATTTTAATTTGAGATAAAAAACAGCTATAAGCTCAATTAAAAAAAGACGAATTTGCAACAAAATAATTGCATTTTTACTAACAAGGATGTATTTTCAACAAAGAATATCAATTTTTGACCAAAAAAGTCCAATTTTCAACAAGATACATGAATTTTCAATTGAAAACATACAATTCAAACTGAAATTAGAATAGTTACATTTTTTTGTTAACAAAATTAAATCTAAAATAATTGCAATAAAAGAGTTAAATTTTAACTAAACTGGTAAATTTCGACAAAAAAATGAATTTTTAACCAGAATAACATTCAACCCAAAAGATGATTTTTTAATCAAAAGGATTAATTTTCTAAAAATCGAATAGCTAAATTGTCAACCAAAGAGGTGAGTCTTCAACAAAAAATGAGTTTTTAACAAATTAGATCAACTTTTCATGAAACAGCTGAATTCTAGACCAAAAATGATGACTTCTTAATAAAATAGTTGCATTTTAAACTAAATACTATAATTTTTAATCCAACGAAATGAATTCCGAGCCAAAAATATAATATTAGACTTTTCAACCTTTCAAGACGAAAAAGGGTGAGTTTCTTTAAAACAGGGGGAAATAAAAGAATTTTTTATAAAATCTTGCGCAAAATTCACATACTTTGTTACAATTTAGCATCAGGAAACGTACTAAATATTATCTAAGTTTGAAATGGTACTTCCACTGACCCCCCCCCCCTCTCGGTTACCAACCGTAATTTTGACGTGATCCCCTCACCCTTAAATTGGTAACGTAGTTCACGAATGGTTTCTTCGACGAGATTTGATATTTAAAGCCGGGGAAGAGCAGGGGAATAATCTGAAATTTGGTGTGCAAAAATTAGTGGGTACCCTGAAGAAAAAGTTGAACCACATCTTAATGAAACTGTATGGAAATTGAAATAGCCTTGGGCTGAATTCGAGGGATCGAAGCGTAAACAGTCCGGACAGCCTGAATTGTTTCCAACTGGAATGCATGATATTGCGCAATATACTTCCAGAGTAATCGCGTACTACGGCCTTTCCAAGATGCCTGTCATAACCTCTCTCGCCCTTCTTCCCTTAGAAACTGCGTGGGCCAGTAGTTCTTGTAAGGCCGAAAACGGGGAGACTTAAAGCGAGAGTTGCGTGTATTTGATCTTTAACTATGGGATAGGCCCCTAGAGGATGTAGCGTGTCATTCGTGAAATGTCAAAATTGGACGGTTAGCTCGACTTTCCCAGAGTATAAAGTTGGCGATCCTGGTGTTTAAACCTAATTATCCCAGGAATTTAGCTTCATTTTCTGGAAGTGTTAACTTAATCATATTAGAGGGTCAACTTTATTATCGGTTATCACATACATGTTTATTCGTGAGAGTCCTGATTATATTCATGAGAGTAAGAGAGACTAGAGAAATTTAAATTAATAAATGAAACCTGAAAAACATTAAAATTGATATAAAATCCATCGAGTCTGAAAGCATCTTTATTATTTTTGAAGAAAAAGATGCGTGAGACGCAGTTGCATATATGCTTATCAATTTTGACAACATTTTACTTTGAGCATGAGAGGCTAAGGAAAGGGCGTCACTTCACTGAATTGAAATTTTTTTCACAAATTGTAGCAAATTCGTAGGAGAAATTCCGCAACCCTTGTTTTGACAATTATCATGGAATTTTTTCAATCATTTTTTAGCACGTTTCCAATCGAAAATGTTGAGAATACGCACTGTTTAATGAGTGACGAGTTTGTTCTTAATCCCTCGGAAGTATCGATATTGACGTTAAAATCAAAACGAAAACCTCTTAATCTCGTGTTCATTGGGCGCTCGGTAGATGCCAGGACGCAGCCACTTCTAACTAACACTCTGGAGTGTCGATTTGATTATCCTGATAGTTTGGGGGACCTGTGAAAAATATTAACAAATTTTTCCTGACTTGTAAAAAACTAAGATTCACCATTTTACAGAAGGACTTTTTGATAAAATACCAAATTTAGGGAGTTTATTTTAAACAGATTTTTGACATTAATAAAAGAGTTAGTTTTGTTTTCAAAAACAAAAGAAATAAAGAAAAATTAGATACAAATATTGAAAAAGCTCTCAAGATACAATTAAGTATTGGATAGAGTTAATAATTGGGTGAAGTAAATTTCTTGTACTTTAAAGTAAAATGAATTCTTTGATAGAATAATCATTTTCTCACTCAACATATAGATTATATTAGAATTAACCCATTTTTTTTATTAATATCCATAGAAATACGTTCTTTTCAGGTATATGAATTTTGCACAACTTTAGTTTATCAAATAAATAATCCCTAAATAGGAGGTATAAATTGGCCTCGAAAAATTTTGTTTCCCTATTAGCATAAAACGGACGGAAAAAGGAAAATATGAGAGGTTGGTTTTGGTTGACTTAATTACCTTTTTCTCCCTCTTTTTTTCTTTTTGGTTATTTTTGTCTCGAATGATCCGAGAAGTGAGATAGTTTGGCAATCTATTTTCCAATGGTGAATCTTGTTTATTTTTATTTTGGATCAAATTATTCTTAATGAAATAGATTAATGTTCAATCTTAAGTAAAAAAAAAAGAGAGTCTAAATCATTGACTAGGAATAAAAGTTGTGGATATTAATTGTTACTATCTAGGTCTAGAAGACCAAACTGACCATCTGAATTTAGACACTCTAAGCTTGACTATCCATTTTTCTCTATGTGTGACTAAGCTTTGTTTCAAGTGCTTTGATATTGGTTTGACTGTATCTCTTCCGGGGCGTTTTCACCCCTTAAAAGTGCCGTGGGGACGACATTGGCCGGGGAAGCTGGCCACGCGTAGGT
The DNA here is from genome assembly GCF_010883055.1 of Belonocnema kinseyi. Lineage (NCBI taxonomy): Eukaryota > Metazoa > Arthropoda > Insecta > Hymenoptera > Cynipidae > Belonocnema > Belonocnema kinseyi. The sequence continues at coordinate 100,289,236 of NC_046665.1, read as the reverse complement.
AACCGTATAATATGTAGATTAAGGGTGTCGGGGATCAGATATCCAGGGCATTTAATAATGCTGTTCCTGTCAAAACACACAGTAGAGCCAACTGAGGGTATAATATAGATAAATTGCCCCCATGGAGAGGGTGTTGGGGTTGCGTATCGCGTGCACCCTCGCCTCGCCTCACTATTATTTGTCACAACCGAGATGGTACCATCTCGCTCGCTTATATGGAGGGGCTCGTTTTAATATAAAAGACTCAAGTGCCCCAAGATTTGCGCGTAACTGTGTAAACAGTGACTGGTGGAGAACCGTGACACTGCCAGAAAGATAATACCAGTGCTGACACTGGAGAGTGTTAAATCTCGTGTGGAACTAATCGATCCTTTCAGCCTCCTGTCTATGACAAACAGAAATTGATCTGACAGAGGGAGGCTTCTGAATTTTACGGAATTTTGATTAATTATCAAAAAGAGAGTATTAGGGAGTACATTCCGTTGGTAGATAGTTTTTGAGTGTTTCAAACTTTATATCGTTAGGGGAAATTATGCTTAGATAAATATTTGCTTAAATGAATAAAATTTTGGTTAAATCAATCAATATGGTTGTTGTATGGACAAAAAAATATTGGGTTCAACTGAGAAATTTTTCTGGTTCGTATAATTTGGTTTATTGTACCAAATCTGTTAGTTTATCCACGCAAATATTTTGGTTGATTTAACCAAAATTTATGTAAATCATACCACCGCAAGTCATTTACCATTTGCTCATTTGATTCAACAAATCATTCGATTGTTTTATCAAAAATTTAATCGCTTATTCATGCCGCTTTTAAGATGCTTTCAACAATATATTTTGGTTGTGTCAACCAAATCTTTTGTTTGATTATACTAAACTGATATTTAAAATTGTTTGATAGATCCAACCAAAAAATGCCTTTAAACTAATAAAATATTTTATGAAGTCAAGAAAACGATTCAAACAAAAACTTTAATTGATTGCCGCGAATTAACATGGGTTACTAAACAAATTTGGTTTATTCAACCTAAATGTTTCCTGATTTTAACCAAATGGAGACAACAAACCGATTATATTTCATTGAAAAAACTTATTTCTTGGTTTTTGTTTTTCAGATCGAAAATTCTGTTTAGTGGAAAATTTTATTATTCATATTTCGGTGAGTCAATTTTTTAAATTAAAAATCTACCTTTATCAATGCTATTTTAACTGCGTTATTGAGATATTATTTGAGTAAAACACATACTATGTTACAATTGATTAACAACCCTTCCAGAAATATTAAATGATTACAGAAATTTTTAAATATTAGGGCTGTGAATTAAATTTGCTTAAAAAATGAGAACAAAGTAGATACCATAGAAATATTTCATAATTCTTTCTTAAGTAAACTGAACAAAATGGTTAGTTGAGCCAACTATTAAATTTATTAAGATATAGTACTACTATTTTATTAAGATATGGAATTACTATGTTATTAGTTCGTATAATTCCAATAGTTACAGTGACTATTCAGTTAGTACCAGCAACTAAGTAAGTAGTTCTCTCAACTAACAAAATAGCAGTACCATATCATACAAACAAAATAGTTGGCCGAATTAACCATTTTGTTCAGTGAAAAAATGACTAAAATTAAGATAGTATATAGTGTTTTTTGTCTTAAAAATTCCGCAAGAATTTCTATAATTTTTCACAATAACCCGAAGAAGACATCCTAAACTCTTATTTGGTTTTCCGACAGTTTTGTTTTTTGAAATTCCTAGGAATCTGGTAGAAATATGTTCTATATTTGTAGCTATAATTCTATACAAAATTTATTTTAGAATTTTGATTAAAATTTATTATGATCTCTAAGAAATTTCATGACGAATTCAATCAATGGGAATTTTGTACAAATTATACAGCAATTTAAAAAAATTATATACTGCAACTGAAAATATACAAGAAGTACTCTACAATTTTAAATGTTTTTTCTAATTTATTTTAAAATATGTAAAGGGTAAACTATGTTACTTTAAAATCATGATGTCGATTGTCATAAATAAGATTTTCAATTTAACTAATTAAATCAGTAATATGTATTTGAATGGATAAATTAGTTTTTTTTTTCAGTTTCATTGATTTAAATAGTGAAATACATTTTTTTGAGAAATAAAGTTAACGGTTCATTCAAATAGATTGTTTTAAAACATTGATGCAAGCTTCAGATAATTAAGTATTTTCAATCATTTTTTTTGTGTTGAAAAAGAAAGTAAGAACGATAAAAAAACTACGAACTTTTTAATAATATTTTTGTAAGAGTTACAGCATTTTGAATTTATAAAAGAGCAGATATTCTCTGTAACAAATATTTTTTGCTATTAGTTTAATAATATGGTGTGAAATTTAAATGTGTAAATAATTTCGACTGCTAGTAGTCCCCTTTTTTAAAAAGTGTATAATTTTTAAATTTAATTCCTTGGTCGGTACCACATTCTGTAGGAGATTAGAAATTCCTAAAATAGGAACATAATATTAATTACTACTGGTCCTTCCGAAAAAATGTCTTAGAGTTTATAGTGTAATAGAAACTTTAAAAAATGGCGAAAGTATCGCAGTAAGAAAGGAGTCTCTTGAAATCTTATTCACGTTTTTTTAACTTGCAGCAGAAATCGAATTCACTTTAGATTGATTAAACTTGTTAAATTAGTTCTTAATTTCATTTACAGCGACTATCACTGATTTTTTGTCGTGAATTTCGATTTTGTCGTCTAGTCTGGGGTTGCATTGTTGAGAGTTGAGGAAAAACGAGTTGGCGTGAATTGTTTAGTTGAGGATGTTGCGCATGACTACCCTGCGACATGAATAACTGAGTGGCTCAATTCTGAGCTTCATCCTCCCACAACTTTGTTGCTTTCCTTGGTCCTTCACCACCCCTCCACTTCTCTATTTGGTATTGCACTTCAAGCCACCACTACAGTCTAAGTCTAACCTACAGAGTTTCTCCTGTCGAGGAGACTCTATAATATTATCAGAGCATTGTGCCCGGCTAATTAGCTGTACTAATGCAATCCCAGCTGATTACACATTCCGCTCGCTAATCCTCGCCGCACCGTCCTGGCTTCGCCACCTTCCGGTATTACCAACTCAGACCACGTGGACTACACGGCGAAACTTTTCCTCGAGTTTGGAAAAAAAGCCTAGTTAAATTCGTTATCTCCTGCCTATGATGAACTGAATGAATCTTCTACTCAACTTTTAAATAATTCCAAAGTAGAGAAAGATACGAGGAAGAGGACATAATAAGAGAAGAAATATTCAAGGTGTCAGGAGTAGTGAAAAATGTAAAAGAACTTGGTAAAAATGAGATTTGAAAGGAAATTTGCAGATATGGGGAGAAAAAAGTAAAGGAATAGACATGGATAATGCGCAATAGAGTATGGAGAAGAGAAGGGTAGCGAGCGTTATGAAATGAAAGAATAGTGGCACCGGCAGTAGAATAAGGAAAGGGGAGGAAGTTAAGGTAGTTCACGCGAGATTTCACTTTTCTTAGGAACTTTCGTAAATTTTCACAATACATACAGGATATTAGTGTGCAACGATCTTGCAGTTTTGAACTGATTGTTGAGTCTGTCGAGGTAGATATTATCTACTGAAAACAGTACCTTTTACATGGGTCGCAAATAAAAAAACGGCTCAGATTTATACAATTTTGATTAGAGCATCTACACAGTACTTATCCTTTAAATTAAAAACTAGGGTTGCATATAAGAATATAATAAAATTTTTTTACAAAACTTACATTTTTTTTGAGTTTAGCATAATAGATATAACTCTCCAAAGAATAATATTTTTATCCACGCAGGAAATATAGCGCAAGGAAGTACTGACGATTTGACAACATCGATTGCCTTACTGATGAAGGTGTTTGTCAAATCCACGTGTGCAAGTAGCTACAGCCATTAAACTAAGTGCGGTGTTGCCACGCTCATTGCTTAACTAGTATTCGATGTATACGTATATTATAGGTTTGTTTTTCTCGTGACCAAAAGTGTACAAACCTAATCAAAAGTTTTGGCGAGGTTAGGAGAAACGCGTTTTGGATGGACCTGAGTTTAAACTTTTTGACTTATTTCGCGCGTGTGAACTACCTTAAGGTAGTTATCGTGTCAAAAGTCAGATATCTAAAAAAATAGTTTTTTTAAAAATGATTTTAAGAATCAAAATATTATAACCGATGTTTTTTTAAATGAAAACATTATTTTGTATGAAAAAGTTAAACTTAAAAAAAAACATTAATTTTAACGATTTTTATTGCAATTTGATTTTCGTTGACCGCGACGGTAAATTTTGAAAGTGCATTTTTCTATAGCTTCTGTGGCTTCTTCTATGGCTTTAAATCATTAGAACACTTTTTTTAAGGAAATTGAAAAAAGTTATATTTTAAGATTATATAGTTATTATTACACTTAGAAAAAGTAGAGTTGTAGAGAATTTTTCTCCAAAAACAATAAGCCGTTATTTATTAAAATGCAATCATTTTTCGAAAATTGGTAAGGAGCGAAAGTCAGAAAAAATTCAGTTGCAAATAGATGGTTACAATTAATGTTTTTTTTGCTTAAATTTGAATATTTTTTATAAAAAATAATGTTTTTTATTTGAAATGACATCAATTATAATATTTTGATTCTTAAAATCATAGAAAAACTATTTTTTCAAATATCTGTCTTTTGGAACAAATACCTTGAAGCAACAATTTTTTTAATTTATAAGAATACACAATTTTATAAAATACATGTCAGTAAGTTTGAAAGATAATTTCATACGTTTTAAATAGATTAAAAATAATAATTTTAAACTTAAAAGGATATCAAAAAATAAATTTTAGATGATTTTTTTAAAAAAGTATCTAGAAGACCGTAAGGTAGGTTGTTGAAAATTATTTCTAAATTTACAAAAACGTTACTACAATTCTTTAAATTTTGCAGAATTAAAAAAAATGGTAGGAAAAACTCGAGTAAGTTTAAAAAATATTTAGAAGTTTTCAAAACAAAAAATGCAGAAGTATTTTGAGAATTTTAAAAGTTTTTGAGAGAATAAACCAATTTTTTTAAGATTCCTGATAATTTTTGTTATTTTCGCAGGATTTAAAAAAATCCGAAGAAAAATTCGAACCAGTGTAGAAGATATTTTTAGGAAGTTTTGAAAAAATTTTAAATCTAATTTATAATTTGACAAGAGATAACATTTTTTTAACAAAATGTATATTTTAGAAAGTTTTTAAATAAAATGTTGAAGCTTCTGAAGGAGTTTGAAAGGTTTTTAGATAATAAAAAAATGTTCTAAGATTTCTGGAAAATCTTAAAATGATATTTATTTAAAAAAAATTAATTTTAAGATGTCAATGCTTTCTTGGAAATTTTGAAAGGTTTCAAGAAAATAAAAAACATTTCTTAAGATACGTTTGAAAATTTTAATAATACTTTTCTGGAAAATAAATTTGAAATAATAATATTAATATTAGAAACTTTAGACGTTTTGAAGAAATGAAAAATATTTTCAAACTTTGAAAGGTTTTCGAAAGTTTATAAAATATTTTTTAATTTCTTCCAAGCTAGTTTCTTTAATGTTTATGGTTAGTAGAAGATTTATATAATTCAAGAGAAATAAAATTATATACAGCATTTAAATTATTTAGGTGTTGGATTCATAAATTAATAGTTATTAATAATAATTTCATTTCAATAATTGAAAGACTTTTACACTTTGAAAAAATTTTAAAGTTTATATTCATAGGCACACAAATTTTGTACTAATAGCCTCAATTATGAATTAATTATTTACTTATGTTACTAAATAATTATTAAAAGTAGAATTACTTTTCTATTTTATTATTTTCAAAAGTCTCTTTTATTGTGACAGTTTTGATTTTTCCGATATTATCGGTCGAATTATGTTTGGAAAACGAACGAGACCGATCAAAATATTTGAAGTTCTCGTATCGAAATGCAGCACTATTTGTCGGAGAGGCTACAGAAAGAAGTTGAGAAACGAGAGTGCCACCGAATCAGACAGGGTTTAGGACAGGAATGGGGGTGACGGCAACATACATGTTCGGAATGATCTGGTAATTACAAGCATTAAAAGGGGGAAAAGGGGAATGATAGACCGAGTTGAGATCGAAAAAGTTTAATGAAAAAAACAATAAGAGAGGGTTTAATAATGAGAGTATCGGAAATTTTCAGCGAGACATATAGGTTGTCTTCTGAGCCAGCTTTGTACTTTAGTATAAACTGACGATGTAAGGCTGATAGCAGAGGATGAAGAAGAGATGGAGGGCTTGATTAAAGGATAAAGAAATACTTGGATGGAAAAATTTAGATTTAAATGTAGAGAAGATAAAGATAATAAGGTTTAAAAAAGGAGGAAAAGAAAAAAGAGTGGACCTCGAGGTGAAAGGAAATAAAGATAGAAGAAGTAAAGGAGTTTAAATAATTGGGACGTTCCTTACCCCATATAGGGAATAGGAAATAGAAGTTTAAAAAAAGATTGAAGAAGAATGTGGTTATTTGATACGATGGTATGGCGGATATTAGACTATGGAGCAGAGACATCTGGATGGAAGGAAAGGGAAGATATTGAGTACCCTTTGTACCTTATTTTTTTATCCTGTAGGGATTGTGAAGCCTGCAAAGTCCCGGATTACAAAACAGTATAGTAAATCCTACAAAACCCGTATAAATTGAATCTCAGCAATTAAATTCTTAAGATTCTCTCTTAATCTTCATTGACTCTCTCTAAAGACGCGATACCCTTTTATGGCCCCAACTTTTCAAAATTGATTGCCGGACACTTGTGGCGACGTTTGTTATCGGTATTATTTTTACGACCTCTCTCGTTTCCTTTTTTCCATTGGGAATTTTATGGAGCGAATGCTGGACGTGTTCGACGTGGCGAGTTGGTCGGTCTTAAAGTTGTTCTTTCTTTCTTTTTTTTCCTCAGTACAGAATACATCCTGAAAAGAAGGGTATGAGTCAGGGGGTTGGTCAGCGGCAGAGATGGACCTCGGGGTTCGATTGGTCAGATGGGGTGCGCATGAGCCGTGGGGGGTGGATGAGAAACGACGGAAACCTGCAATATAACCTGAAGAAAGACTCGATCGGAGTCAGGTCACGTAATGTGCCTCCACCTCCTCAGCTTCTACTTTATAACTTCTATTAATCCTTTATCAGAACCAGGGAACTTCGCGTTGGCTTCGGGTTGTTCTAATGAAAAATCCCTATTTCATTCGACTTGGGTTTCATCCGACGTCTCATCGCAATTCTGATGTTTATCCTGCTACTGATGCAGCATATCAACTCAGACATTCATCAATTCCACCACAAAATTAACGAACATTTCATAGAAGTTCTAATACAAAATAAAAAACATAAACTTTGATTATTTCATTCTTCCAAAGAATAGGTGGTCATTTCTTGAACCGCAATGATAAGGTGTCTACAGGTCAGGGACGACCTGGAAATCAGGAAAATGTCAGGGAATTCTGTTGGTCAGGTAAGTTAGGGATTTTGAATAAAAATAGCAAAAGTCATATTTTACCAGAAACCCGAGTTTACTTTATCGACGGTTTTTGGCGTGCTGAATCCAAATCCAAGTTCAGAATTTCTTTAATTGGCTATGTTATTTATCATCTCGAATTTTTTCTTTCAAAACACCATATACAACACCTTAAAGTATAGGTCTAGTTTTTCCAAATGCCGTTGAGTTTGCTCGAATATCTTTTTTCTTCTCCAAGATACTCAATTTTGAAAATATCGAATTTCATGATTTATTCAAAGGTTAATTACTCGTTCCCATAACTAAAAACGAATATTTAAGGAAGAAAAGATAGGACAAGTCCAAAAATCTCAGCGTTACAAGTCCCAAGCCCACAAACCCCAAGCTCACAAATTCCAAGCTTACACACCCTAAGCCCACCAACCTAAGCCAACACGACCCCAGCCCACACACCTCAAACTTAGCTTGGTGAGCTTGGGATGTGTAGGCTCGGAGTTTTTGGGCTTGGGGTGTGTAAGCTTGGAATTTGTGAGCTCGGGGTGTGTGGGATTAGATTGGTGCGTTTGGGGTATGTGAGGATAGGACAAGTCCGCAAATCCCAAGTCCACAAATACCAAGCCCACGCATCCCACGTCCAAACACCCCAAGTCCAAAAACTCCAAGCTTACACACCCCAAGCTCAACAAGCTAAGCTTGAGGTGCGTGTGATGTGGTTGTGTTGGTTGAGGTTGGAGTGCTTAGGGTGTGTAGGCTTGGGATTTGTGAGCTTGGGCTGTGTGGGCTTAGATTGGTGGGCTTGGGGTGCGTGAGTTACGGGTTTGTGGGCTTGAGATTTGTAACACTTGGATTTGAGGACTTATCCTATCTTTCCTCCCTTAAATATTCGTCTTAAGTTATGGGAACGAGTATTTAACCTTTGAAAAATTCATGAAATTCGATATTTTCAAAATTGATTATCTTGGAGAAGAAAAAAGATATTCGAGCAAACTCACTGACATTTGGAAAAACAAGACCTATACTTTGAGTTGTTCTATATGGCTTTTTGAAAGAAAAAATTCGCGAAGTTACATAACCTCAAACATAGGCATTTAAAAAATGTTTTTAATTCTAATGAATTTGAAAAAACTTTAAAATTCTTTAAAGCATTTAAAACATTTTTCATAAATTTAAATGATTTTGAGGAATTTCAAATGATTTGGAAGATTTAAAGCCATTTTTCACAATTTTAAGGCATTTTTAAGAGTTTTAAAAAATGTAAAGGGATTCTTAAAGATTTCAAAGGATTTGGAATATTTTAGTGCTTATTAAAATATTAAAAGGAATTTTTAATGGTTTTCAAACTTTAAGGGTACTCCGAAGGATTTGAAAGATTTCTTTAATCTCCAAGATAAGAGCTTTACAAATTTTCTTGGGGGTTTTAACAATTTCGATAGATATGGAACTTTATAGTACTTATCGGGTTTTAGGAAATGTTCAAAATATTCCAAGGGGGTTTATCAAATTTCTAAGGATTTCAAATATTTTGAAAGATTTTAGGATATTATTAAGGATTCCAAGGAATTTTGAGTTGATTTTAATAATTTGAAGGGATTTTTAAGAATTTTAAAGATATCAGAATATTTTAAAAGTTTCCAAGGAATTTTAACGGATTTCAATGGATTCATTGAAGAATTTAATAATTTTACGGGATTTGAAAGCTCTCAAGATATTTTAATAAATTTTCAATGAATTTATTAACAAGAATTTCAATTAAAATTACAAGAATTAACAAGGATTTCGTAGCGTCTCAGAGCTTTAAAAAGTTTCAAGGGATTTCGAAGAATTTTAAATATATTAGAGTATTTTTAATAATTTCAACTAATTTTCAAATGTTTGTAAAAATCTCAAGGAACTTCGAAACGTTTATGGGTATTTGAATTATTTCTTCTTTATTCATAATGTGTCCCCTAAGGGTTTACATGACTTCCATTCCTTACAATCTTTCCGTTTACATCTATATATTTTTTACAATCTTATCC
>NC_046665.1:100225793-100279579 GCF_010883055.1 Belonocnema kinseyi | reverse complement strand
CCTTTCTCTTCTCCCCATTCCCTTCCTCCTCTGTCTCCTGTTCTCGCATTGAAATCACCACCTATTATCATCCTAATCTCTTCTTTATTTTCTTCAATCAATCCTCTTCTACTATTACTACTATTTTCAAAGAATTTGAAGGATTTTATGATATTTTTAAACATTCTAAGGAATTTATAAAGATTTCAAGGTATTTTATAAGATTTCTGAGAATTTAAATAATTTTAAGGGATTTGAAAGCTCTCGGGATATTTTAATAAATTTCCAAAGAACTTTTTAAAAATGAATGGATTTCATAGGTTATCAAAGATTTTCAAATATTTGAAGGTATGTCCAAAGATATTTAAAAACTTTAAAAATCTTAGGGTATTTTGAAAGAGACTTCATAATTTGAAGGGATTTCAAAGCATTTCCAAGATTCTAAAGTATTTTTAAAAATTCCAGGAAATTTTCAGAGTTCTAAAACATTTCTAGGAATCAAATTTTTTAAAAAGAACTTTAATTATTTTAGAATATTCTAAATTAGTTCAAGGAAGTTTTAATTTATGTTAGTAATTTAATGGAATTTTATATATTCTAGGGAATTTAAAATGATTCCAGGAAATTTGCAAAAGCTATTAAAAATTTTAAGGCATTTCAAATATTTGAGGGAATTTTAAAAGAATCCAAGGAAATTTTAATTCATTCCAATAACTTGACGGGGGTTTAAAGGGATTTAAAGTTTTTTCAACAGTTTATGGTATTTTAAAAGATTCAAAGGCATTTTAAAGAAACTTTAACCATTTAAATTGATTTTCAAAGATTTTAATGATTTTAGGGATTTTGAACAAATTTTCATGCCGTTGTAAGGAATTTCATAGAATTTTGGGGCTTTATAAATCTCAGAGTCTTTTAATGATTTCAATGAATTTCAAAAGCTCTCAAGGCATTTTGATACATTTTCCAAGATATCATAGAATATAATCAGATTTGACAGAATTTTACGGTATTTTGTAATGTTTTAATGAATTCTAAAAAATTTATTCACGAAAAATGAAAAGAGATTTTACAATTAATTGTAATTCATTTGCAATTTTTATTAATTTATCCTCAACTATTTTAAATTCTATGAAAGCCTCGTGAATTTTTGTAACTCTCTTGAATTCTTCTAAATTCACTCAATTTTACTGAATTCAATGCTTTTTTAAAATTGTTTTCAATTCAAATGATTTTTATAAATTTACCTTGAATTTTGTCAAATTCTATGCATTTCCATTAAAGTCCCATAAATTCACTTCATTTTACTGATATTAGTAAATTAGTCTGTGATTCAATATATTGAAAATGTTTCAAGATTAGAATTTTGGTCTTTAAATAATAATGGCTCGGGGGGTTGAGAATTAGTCTGAGAAAAATCAGGGAATTATAAAAAGGAAGATTTGTGGCCACCCTACAATTAAATGTTGGATAATACTTCTAATTCTGTTTTCGAAAGATGAAGAATTGGATGCATTGGATTAATTGGTCGAAGGACCATATAATACCCGGGGATTTGTAAATCCGGGTCTCTAGAAGCACAGTGTCTCTGTTTCTGGTTCCCCTCGCGATCCAATCTCCCGGAAAATGAACAGAGGAGCAGTACCACGAGCCGTCACCGCGACATCTGCGCTAATTTCACACCGAGGTGACTGCGAGCGACCAGACACCCACCCAGGCCCCAAGCTACCCTGTCAAGCTGGTCGCTTCGCCAGTTGTGGGCTTCGCATCAGACGAGTTTTTCCATCTCTGCCTCATCCAGGTGGCAGCATGACATACACTTGCACGTGCCACTGAACCCTCCCTCCCTACAAGGGGTTCCAGCTTAAGCCGTCCTGAATCCATTTTTTCATCAATAATAATTCACTATAATTATATAAATCATTTAAAATTATATACAAATTATACCATAAAGTCATATCTCTTTCGGGGTAAGCGTGACTCATTCGGTTTTAGCGTCGTTATACTGTCGGGGATTTAGGAGTTCCAAGGGAGTGTATGAGGTGGCACAATGGGGGGTTTAGATTTTTAGATTAATCTCAAATTCCTGTGTTGTTTATTTAATTAACACATTCGATCTGCAACACTACTCTGACCATGTAAAGCTCTCCAAGCGAGCAAATTAGTATCCAAAATTATTCTTTTCAGGCGCCTCTCGCTCCACTGACACTCTTCATCATGTATTTCTTATAAACTGTCGCCATACTTTCCTGGCTTTGCATACTTCTTTAGGTTCCTTTATGTCCATACGTTTTCGCATGCAAGGTCTTGTATTTATGTGTCTTTTTATATATTTTTGGTTTAGGGTCTCATTTACACATTCCCACCATCATTTCCTCTGTCTACCCCTGTGTACGCTACCATTTACTGCACCTCAATATATAGTGAAACTCTGAGATAGGCCATCCTGATACAGTTCTTCCGAGAATTGACGCCGCGCCGCAAATATGAGTAAACGGAGCTTCGGGGTGTGTGCGGTGATCACTCAGGTGCAGACAAACAAAAGCGTGTACATTTGGAGCGAAACTCTCTCGGGTTTGTTCCCCACCAGTCCACCACTGCCAGTCCCAAAACCAGTGCAGTCTGAGAGTTTTACTGTACTTGCTTCGTCTTTTTTCAAACAGTATTTCCTTCACCCCACATTCTTTGAGGATCCTATTAGTACTGACTTTGTCTATTAGCGTTTTACTCTTATTCTTTTCTTAATAGATTCAGGCTTCTTATTATTTTTAAGCCTACTGAAAATTCCTATATAGGTTCCTATATAGAATACTGTACATGAACCTAAATAGGATCCAAAATAGGAACCTATATGTTTCACATATAGGAAATGTCATGGAATCCTATAAAGGATCCTATATAGGTTCCTGTATAGGACCCTATCCAGAAGCGCAGTAGTATTCTATGGCAACTACGGCTGCGAAGAAGTTTTTCTTGTCCTTCAGGTGCACCTGGAGACAAACGTTCCATCAGGTGAAACATATAGGAATTTTCAGTAGGGGATTTAAGGTCTGGGAAAGAATAAATTGGAATTTACACACTAAAAAGTTTGTCTTGTAAAAAGTATAGAAACAGTAATGGAATCTGTTGTCATTTAGTGAAAGATATCAAGCTATTCAACCCCGTGTGGAAAAATGTCTTGGTAATCTGGTTACAGGTCTCTTCCAGGTCTGGATTTATATAGACTGTTTAGTCTGGAAGATCTGATGTGGCCCAGGTCTTATCTAGACCGTCGAGCCTGGAAGATCTGGCCTGGCCCAGACCTAGCACTAATCAGCGAGCCAAGATCAACAATTGTAAGCATTAATAACGATATAATAATATAATATTCTGGAGTTAAATTAAAGAAAAGTGTATTTTACAGTTTTACGACAAATTTTAACTTTAGTTTGAGAAACAGGTAGTCATATGTACTGTACATCTCCAGAGTTTTATTTTTGGTAAACCAATTCTTTATATTTTTATCGGAACCAACGAAAGGTGCAAAAAATGTTTAGTATAAAATTTACACATCTAGGAAGGTCGTACAAGATAAAAATCTCTCACTCTTTCGTGACATCTTGCAATGTTTAAATACAAAAAAAATGATATTGAAAAATTGCCAAAAGTTTTTTAAAATTGTTAAAAAAGAATGTACCAGATTTTACAGCAATTTTTTCAATTTTGCTGCATTTTTAAAAAATCATAGGAAAAAATCGAAACGCGTTAAAATATATTTAGATGATTTGAAAAAATTTCCAAAGTAATTTAAAATTTGTAGATTACAGAAAATTTAAAACACGTCGTAAAATTTTGAAGCTTTTGTAATAAAAATTTGGAGCTTTTTAAGGATTTGGTAAGGTTTAAAGATAATAAAATTTATTTCTTAACGTTCGTGGAGAAATGTAAATAGTTTTTTTGTTGAAAAAAATGCGTTAAGAAAATATTTTATACATTTAAAACAAAAAAACAATTTTAAGCTATAAACAACTATTTAACTTCTAATTTTTAAAATTGTTACAATAACAATTGCTTAAAATTAATTTAGAGCATTAGAAATAATAGAATCGATTTATAAATATATAAATAGATGGTAAAATTTCCTTGGAACTGTTTAATTTAAAACCTCTTAAAACCTTCGGTTTTATGTACTTGCAAATTAATATGCGTTTGAATTTAAAAAATTTGATCTTAATTGTATAAGTTTAAAATTCAAAGGTTCCATTTTGAGTCTTTTAATTTTCGGTTCAGTTTTTATAACCTCAAATGAACAAATTATTATATTCAAGAGTTCAAATCTTTTAATTCCTATGACCATGATAAATTTTTGTGAACCGAGAAAACCCGTGAAATGACTCTAACATTTTTTTTCTTAATTAAAACGGTCGCTCTGGAATCGGGTTTTGATTCAGCTTCACCGTGCTTGGTTTTAATTTTGAAATTATTTTAATTTTGATGCTATCTAGGCGATAAAATTTGAAGAAAGTCCACCATTCTTTTTGGTAAAATATTAAAGAATCTCGTTTATTTAATTATTTATTATTATACCTTTAAGCTAATTTACTTTCGGAGTAAGCATGATTCACTCGGTTCTAGCCTCGTTATTCTGTCGGAGATCAGGCGTTCATATGAGAAAAATGACAGAGGGAATTTCGGTGTTTCTTATTCAAACACGTTCGTTCCATAACGCTGCTTCGACCCAGGTTGCTGATCAATCTCTCTACAAATTACCTGAGGTGAAGAGCTTTACAAGGTCATTTTGTGTCATGGATCACACCCAAATACGCCTGCTTGCTGATGATCGCATTATAAGATGACTTTAATAAAATAGTTGACGTCTTTATTTATTTTATATTGCAGCAACTGGAATAACCCTAAAAATTAAGTTTTCAACTCAATTTCCTGACTCAAAGATTCTATCTTACACCGTTTGCAATCTGAGCTTCCAACCGAGGTTCAGATGGCAAAAAATGTATTTTTATAAACTCCCTCTTCCTTAAACAAAGTTCCAAGGTTGACTTCCGGAGAGGGTTCGAGGCAGGATATTAACCTCGCGCTTCTGGAAGCAACAAATAAGCTTTCTGCGAGTTTGTTAGTTCTGAACAAAGGCTTGGTGACGAATTTCGTTTGTTGGTGTGGGTGGAAGGGAATGGGAGAATGTACAGGGTTGTAACTCATGGAGCGGATGTAGTATGTCTGTACCTATAAAGGAACGTGGCTCGACCGCTGGTGGGTCCTGACGCATAATACAGAATCGACAGGCGATGGGAGGGCATTTTGTGCGAGGGGGTTATAGTGGCGAACGGGCTGAGTAAAAGGGGGCAAAGAGGATGAAGGGGGTGAAGGGGTTTAAAGGGGTCGAAGCCACCCCCTCGAGGTTCGCTCGTGCCGCGCAGTACAATATCGCGGCAACATAACTCTTCTCCCCTCGTGAATACCCCGCGACCCTCCCCGAGCGGCAGAAACATCAACCCTCACCCTCTTGCTCCTCTGCCGCCACCTCGACGAGCACCGCACCACCACCGCCGCCACCTCCACCCACACCTCCATCCCGCCCGCTTTGTTTCAATAATACTGTTTATATTGGAACGTGGAGCATTGATCTGTTTGCGCGTCGGCCGCCTCGCCTCCCTCTCGCACCGAAGATGGACATATTGGGTTCCAGAGTTCCACGGTTTCAGCCTTTCATGATTTCGATGCTCGGTGGTTTCCGAGTAGTGCTATGTTTAAACAACCGTTGGAGCTTTTAGTATTTTGTATTTCGTAGTTTGCACTTTGTTGTCTGATATAGAACAAATTCTGCTTTTGGTTTTTATCCTCGTTTTTATCAACTGGTGGTTGAGATTGATTGATAGCGTGATACTGAAGATAGTTTTTGGGTGAAGAGGGTTTGATGATTTTCTTCGTGGTTAAGTGGAATTGAAGGGGGATAGACGTGAGTTTTCGGTTTATTAATTCGTTGTGTATTCTCTTTCGACATATTTTTCTCTTCCTTTTCCTTCCCTACCTGACCTCATTTCGTCTATAGGAGTCGCAGGATTATATGGATGAGGTTAAAAAGGGATTGTCAGATTTCTCCCTTAGTCGAATCCTAAACCATTTTCTAGGAGGAATTTTCTCCATTTTCTCGTTGGTGAAATAAAGTTATTTACTAGGTCGGTTCGTCTTCCAACTTTTTTTTCTGATTGAATCTTAATAACTCGTAAAAGTTGCCCCCAAGAAACTTGCAGCGTTTGGTTCGAATTTTCGAAATTTTCGTTGTAGAAAAAATCTAGCTGCATCAAATCAGCTTGATATACTTAGATGTTTACAATTTTTATTTGAATTATTAGGATATTTAATAAAAGTTTCCTATTTGTTCCAATTTTATCACGATTTTTTTATACATGGTTTTCACCAGTCAAAAATAATAACAGATTAGAAATAACAAAAAAACATTTTGGTCGATTTAAAATTATTTTAAAATATGTAAACTAAACATGTTTTCTTCGGATTGAGTTAAATGCACACATTTTGGAAAGAGATGAAGATATCGAACCTGAAATTATTTCAGCATGAAACAAAGAATCATGCTATAATTTTTCTTTCGCGAAAACAAAATTTAATGGTGGAAAGAAAATAATTGTTAATTTTTTTAATTCCCAAATTTCTTATTACTAGCGACAACCGTATATCTAAAAAATTCGCAATGACTTTACAACCAATAGGAAATTTTTTTAAATCTTCAAATATTAAAAATTTTAAATAGAAAAAACGAACAGAAGGTATTGTCCTATAGAAAAAACATTTGGAGAAATGTTGGTATGAGTGGACAACTTTTACGGTATATTAATGTTCAATCAGAAAAGAAGTTGGAAAGCGAACCTGTCTATTAGGTACTTAAAAGCGTGTCCTTTAATTTTTCAGTCTAGAAGGTTTTGTCGAAGATGGATTTTTGAACTTGTTTGAATTAACCTAGAATTATTTAAAATTCATCAAAAATTCTTTTGAATTCCAAAAATTCCATGATCACCCTTTCATTTTGGATTCTTGCATTTTGTTCAGAGGTAAATTTTTTAATTGGAGTAATTAACTCAGAATTCTGTGGAATTAACATAAAATTCTCTGGAGTTCTTGAGAATCATTGAAAAAAAAATTACGTTTACAAGAAAATATTCCAGAAGAGAAAATTAAAATTCGGTTAACTATGCCTGAAGAGAAATTTAAAATTCGGCATATTTTCCCAAAATTCTCGACCGTATTTAATTTTCGGAGATGGTATCTTAAATTTTAGTTTTTAATACATTTTCAATTATTTGCAATTGTTACATCTAATAAATTGTTTTTTGAGATAAAAGTTAAAAATGATTCTGTCATTTTGGTCTTTGGTCACTATAACTAACTGGTTATTCTAAATTGCTGATAGATTATAAAATTAAAAAAAATTTTAACTTGCAAAGAATTGATGATATTAATATTCAAAAGAACACCTGTCCCAGATACTCCATATATGCTAATTTAAAGAAAATGCGGATTATAGTGGAGAAAACCATTTAATTTTTAAAAATGTATTTTTATCAAGACTTGTTTTCTTAAGAATTGAGTTTCTAAATTATAGGAACGTGTTTTTTTTCTCTTTTATGATATTATGTCGTGATTTCTTACACAAGTTAATGTAAGAATAGAAATGAACCTATATTTTGTTATTTTGATGGACGCTGCTGAACTAAAAAGACAAAGTACCTAAGCACGCTGAACGAATTTGGATTAGAAAATTTCTTTTTAGATCGTTTAATGTTTAGAAATCTAATCTAACATGAATGCTTTGGATTTTGATTGCAGATCACGTTTCAGTTTGCTCACTTAGTTAATCAATGAAATTACGTTCTTGGTCCAATCAACAAAAAATGAATTTGTTTGAATCAATGAAAAATTGAATCAATAAACCAAAATTTTTTGATTTTCCTACAGTAAATAAAGTGTTTATTCTAAAATAGAAAACTTTAATGCCTTTTAATCTGAAATCTGAGTACTCAAAATGGATTTTTTCCAATTAAAAAGAAAATTCTTATATTGAATGGTTTCTCATCAAGAATGAGTATAGTGCAGATCCTCCTATTTTAAAAGCCTTTGGATTAAATAATTTACTCATTTTTTGAAGCATTAATTTTAGTAAAAAGAGAAGAAAAAAACAGAGAGTCGGTAATCCTGAATGAATGGTCGGAGATTTTTTCGGATAACAATAGATACTCCATTTGTGAGAACGTGACTCGGAAATCGATACAGAATGAGTCAATTAATATTACTTCATGAATCGCCGTGAGATATTTTCTATGTGAAATCTGACATTGGAAATATATCTCTTGTCAGAATTGACGTGAAATTGGTATTTGTCTTATTCGGGAGAGGAAATAGTGAAAAGGGTTACTGGCAAGTGCAAATATTAATAAGCTCTTCGAAAGGACACGACCGTATTTGTTCACTCATTTCAAATGTTTTTCTTCTTCATCGATCTATCAGCAAGGTCTAATACTGATGATAAATTGCTTTCTTCTTACTAGTTTACCAAGAATACACATCACGCGATATGTTAAAATAAGAACGATGAAGTAAACAATATTTTTCTTATAACTGAAATTCTCCCCGAAAGAAAATTGTGGGTTGAAGTGAGGTTTAAGAGCTAGGAAGATTATGAGTTCAAAGACAAAGGAAGTGGGCGTCGAAGATCATTTTTTGTCCAGCCAGGAATCGTGGTTTTTAAATTGGAGAAGCAGGATACGAGAATTTCTTTTTTCTTTTTTACTAATTCATTTTTGTTCTTCTGAATGCGATTAATATGAATTTGGAATCATTTGGACTGTAAACACGAACTGAAACAATGGTCTTGAATTGAAAAATCTTTGTGGGAAAATTCCCCAAAGTATGAAACCCCATGGAAATGAAAGACTTTGAAGTGATTACCTTTGAGAATGCTTTTGATTGTAGGGTTGTCATAAGTCAGGGGAAACCTGGAAATCAGGGGAAATTCAGGGAATTTTATTGATCAGGGACAGTCAGAGAGAAGTCAGGGATTAAAAAAAAACCCTGTAAAAAGTCAGGGAATTTCTATAAGGGGGCGTCCATAAATCACGTGATCCTAAAAGGGTGGTGAGTGGTCAGCAAGAATGTCATGGTCAAGCATTTGGAAGGAGTAAGGGCTTCTTAAAATGAATAAGGGGGGGGTGAGTGGTTTCGAAAATTATTCGAAAGCCGGTCACATGATTTATTAACGTTCCCTAGGAGGAACTTAAAATAAATGTCAAGGATAAAAAAATTAAAAATTTTGGTTTCAAAATTCTTTTGAATGTGTTCTTTGAAAATTAATTCTTCTAGGGAAAATGAAAAATTGGTCAGAAAGAAATTGGGGAATTTAGAAGATTAAGATTTGTCGCCACTCTGATGTAATATTCTTGTCAATAATTTGCTTTCCATGTTCTGGTGTTAAAAATCAACGCAAATTTTGTTTTGGTAATATGTCCAAATTTTTTTTGAAAATTTTGTTTTAATTCATCTTGCATGTCAGAATCTTTTTTTTTTTTAAGATGCAACCTTTTGTTTTTAAATTAAATTTTTTTGTTGCAAATCAATTTTTTGAACTGAAATATTAACTATTTCAGTTAAAGATTAATCGATTTAGTTGAACGCCCATATTTATGGAAGACATTTCAACTATTTTGTTGGAAATTAATCGTTTTTAATTGAAAATGCATCTACTTGCGTAAAAGATTAACTATTTTGTGAACATTTATTTCTGTGGTTAAAAATGGAATTGTTTTGTTGAATTTCTTTTTAGTCTTAGAATATTTTTTAACTCAAAATGTAACTTTTCAATGTTATGATGAAAATGAATTTTTTCTGATTTAAAATTCGTCTTTTTGGTTTAGGAATTCATCGTTTCTAATAGTCTTTTGATCTTTTTTTAGATAAAAGTGTAACTGTGTGATTAAAAATGAACTTTTTGGTTCAAAATTCATATTTTCGAGTTTGTAGCTCAATTGTTTTGCAGAAAATTCGTCTTTGAGCTTAAACTTTAAACGATTCGGATAACATTTATAACATTTCTAGACTTAAAATCTTTATTTGTTGAAAATGAACTTTTTTACTGCAGATTTAAATTTTACATTTTTGGCTGATCTTTTATCTATTTTAGTTGCAAATTCAATCATTAGTTTGAAAATTCCTTTTTCTTGGTAAAAAATTAATCTTCTTGGTTAAAAATTAATTTTGCTTTTATTTTAAAATTCATCTCTTCTGGCAGAAATTTTATCTTGCTTGGTTTCAATATAAACTCTTACATTTCTGGTTGAGGCTGCATCCTCTTAGGTTGAAAATTCAACTATTTTTTTAATAAATCAACTAAGCTATTCATAATTAAACTTTTTTTTAAAAAATTCGTCTTTTTGGCTTGAAAATTCAACTATTTGGTTGATAATACACCTATTTCTCGTAAAATTTTTTATATATTTTTATAAAATATCGACCATTTGGTTGAAAATTCACTTATTTCATTAAAAGTTATTGTACAGAGTTGGTGAAAATAAAACCAAGAGTCCAGCGACCATATTTGGACAACCACCTGAAAATACTCCTATTTTAATTAAAAAAAAGATCTCTTTAAAAAAAATTTCTCCAAAAAAATCTGTGGATAAAAATAAAAACCTCAGAGGTCCGGTGTTCGATCCCTGAGCCGGTACCTCTAGAAATTTTCCAATGTACCTTTACTGAGGTTCTGGTGGTTCGGAACCCACCATAAGCTGTAGGTCCCCCCATCGTGCACTTGACTCCAACTCAGTCCGTCAATGATGGGGTAAAAACCAGACTTTGTCCAATAGGTCTGGGCAGACTGCTCTCATCAGATCATTTGATTGCATTATAAAAATGCGTCCGTGACTGATGATATATACCGGGACAGCCCCGTGCAAAATGATCAAATAAAAATCCAACTCTAACCAAAAATGCCTTCGACATATTGGGCAGTATAAACCTGTAACAACATTTCAACACATAAATGTTTATAATAATAATAATAATAATAATAATTGGTTGGTTAAACACTCGGACTTCACCTCAGAGGTCCGGGGTTCGATCCCTGAGCCGGTACCTCTGGAAATTTTTCCGTTTACCTTTACCGAGGTTCTGGTGGTTCGGAACCCACCTTAAGCTGTAGGCCCCCCCATTCCAATTTTTTAAAAATTTAACTTTTTTGTTATAAAGTGATCTTTTTGGGTGGAAATGGCAACTATTTCATAGAAAATTCATCCTATAATTTCGTTTATGAAAGATTCTATGTAAAAAATGTTGCAAGATTAAAATGCTGGATTTCAAATAATTATGGTTAGGGGAAAAATAATTGATCAGGGGAAAATCAGCAAATTTTGAAGTCGAGAGTATTAGTTTTTGGTTCCGTGGCAAAAATTGCATCCTTATAAATGAACTAAGATTCTATTTCTCCAATTTGAAAAGCACAATCGGTGGACTATTTTATGAAACCACGAGGCCAATTCCAGCCGGACCAGCAAAAAAAAAACATTATACACCAGCACCGCCTTTTAAAATAATTTAGATTTATAATCTTCAACTTATGAAATTTATAAGACAAAATAGTTCTTTTTTGGCCCCACTCTATTTGAATTTGGTATTCCTTACATTTAGTTCTAAACAAAGAAATTGTTTCTTTGGTTTCTTTAGTATCATTTTGGTAAGGTTTCTTATTTATCGCAAAAAGTTTACGATTTTCGTCAGTGGGGAATGGGCAGCTACGCGGTCAATTTTTTGAATTGATTGTCTATAATAGTGCGTGTTTGGGGTTGTGGGGGCTGATCAAAGCACGAAGCAAGGCGGAGTCGGAAAGATGCGAGAGTCAGCATCGAGGGTCGAACCCTCATCCTCCGCCGGGATCGCTCCCTCGGACGTGGCAGTCCAACGCACACGATCAAGAAAAATGATATCGTCTGATAAAAAAAAAGAGATGACTTCTTGGCGAATAGCGATTGTGCAGAGCGGCTTTGCGAATGTCGGGATACATAAGGCGATCGATGCTCCTTCGTAGAAATATTCTCGGGTGATGCGATTGGAGGAAAAAGCGAACATGGCTGCCTTTGCCATTACGCGTAATCTTTACGAGGCTTATTATCGAGAATTTTACGGTATCCTCCTGAGTGAAGGTGGAGGCGACGTGAGGACCCTATTAAGTGTTTTGTAGGATTAAGTCATTTATCGTCTCTGGAGTCTTTATTACTGTCAATAGAGAAGATATTTACCATTTTAAAATTAAGGAATAAGAATGTATATTGAATTTATTTGATCAGATCATGGAAAAACTGGGTGTACGAGACGTTGCAGGTAATCGTTCAAGCAGGGTAATAGTCAGCTGATTACACCAAACTGGGATAAACTTAGCGTGGTTATAGGCCGTAAAGTGCTGCCTCTAGCGGAGTCCGTCAGAGATACCTGGGGACTACTGAATATTTACCTAAGTTTGCTCTCTCCAGTTCACATTTACCCTGTTTGAACGATTACCTGCAACATTGCATACACTTAGTTTTCTCTGTGAAAGTAATTTAAACTTTTTCAAGTTCTTTTTCATTAATAATCAAATTAATGATTTGTAGAGTCTTATCAAAGATATCGAATACAGGCCTCACAGACTACTGCCTACAGCCCCTAAAGTACCATATAAATATTTAGGAATTTGTTGTTTAGTATTCCTTACAACACTTAGCAACCTTTAGGACCCATGCTTTAAGCCTAACAAAAATCATTGTAGACAATTTTAACTTGAAAGCTTTTAAACTTGAATAATTTTAAGTTCAAAATTTAACTAATTGGAGTTGTTTGGTATAAATCTATATCGCTTCATATTTAATTGCTTCAAATTGTACAATTCCAAAGTAAAAGTTTTAATGCTTAACCCTTTAAGAACCACTGTTGCAGCTGAGCAATGTTAACGATTTTTGATTTTCCTAATTTTCAGGTAATGAGCTCAGATTCCTAAAAAACAAATATGCGCATTAGATCGAAGTTATTGTGTACTTAATACAAAACGAGAAAACTATAAAAATAAAAAATGTTTTTTTTTTTGGAAAAATAGATGAGAAAATGATCATGAGTTATTCCTGAATTTCTTAAGAATTTCTCAGGGAATTACTTTATGTCTTGCTAGAGCTCATGTTTCAAAAAATTGCTTTTTGTAATTCCTGCTGCTCCAGCGGAAATAAAAATAAAATTAGCAATTTTTTTTTGCAAAAATCGGCTTGATGGACCCCTAAATATTGTTTTAGATTTTAGCCAACATTCTGAGACTGTATTGACACCAAAAGGAACAATTTTTAGCAGAGAGATTTTATAGAAAAACGCAGACCTTTTATCGTTAATTATCAATTACCAAAAAATAGAACTCCTTCTTTGACAGACCATTGCCTTTCTGCGGATAAAGATACGCTACAGAAAAATTGTCAAAAGGCCTAAGGAAACAAAAACAAAAAGGCAGCAGTTTTCACAAATAATCATTTTGGTAAATTCTTTTGGAAAATGATATTTTTCTACCTATATCTAAAAAATCTGTTGAATTCCTCAAAGCTTTTCACTGCTAGATAACTTTATAATTCATCATTTTAAAATTATGCTTTTTATCTATTTTTCATTGTTTTAACTTTTCTTTACTTTATAGCTGCTGTATTTTTGTTGGTAGGCGCTCTTAAGCTGCTCACCATTTAGGCGTGAAAAAAGTACGCTTTGTACCCTATTTCTTGCAATAGAGACTGTTAGGCCGCGAATATTTGTTCTGAAAGGTCACAACGTTATAACGTTTTCATGGTACTTTTTTGTGCAAATATTTAGTTGCTTTAACAAATTCACGCTTCGATAAATTTGTTAATTTCAATTAAATGTATCTTCACATGAATTGAATTAATACTTAAATGCAACAATTAACGTGGAAAAGGCAAATAAATTACGAGCAAACACTTCAGTTAAATTAATTAAAATATTGAAGGCGGTAAAAAATTTTAACCTTTTCTTCCTTCCAACATTTTCATTTTTTTTCATTTTCTCCAACAATTTTTTTTGATTGTTAATGAATATATCGTTCTGAGGTGAAAATAAAGTAACACGTATTTCACAGTTTAATAAACAATAATTATTATTAATTATTATTAGTAGTAATTATTAGTTATCAATTAATTAATAATACAAATTTTGTTTGGATTTTTTTTACAATCATTCGGAGATCACCTCTGCGAATTCTCCAAAATGAACAGAAAGTTGTTCTTGGAAAATGCGGTATTTTCTGAACGCAGGACGCACACACAATGGTTGTTGGTTTATTATTTTTGTATTCGACGCGGAATTCGTGTTCTTTTAATTGATCGTTAACAAATTTAAATTGTTTGAAAAAGCACAAAAAGGTGGCTATTTTTCTAAAATTCTTGAAGGTGGATTTTTTAAAAAAACTCGTGTGTTTCGTTTTTGGCAAACCAAGTCAAAATATTCTTTTGGGAAAAATCGTATTTTTGCTTTTTTTTCAGAAAAAGCGAAAGGTGCAAAAAAATGATCACATGAAAGTTGACACACCTGGAAAATTTCCAAAAAAAAGTGTTTCTCAAATTTCGAAGAAAATATAAGATAAAATACAAAAGGCAAAGATTAAAAAAAAACTTATTTATTTTTTTATCGAATTTTATTTTCTCAAATATTCAAAAAAAGTTGATACTGATATAAAAAAGCATCCTATCGGTTTTATGCCCGCTAAACCATTTTTGAGGTTAAAACTTTTTTTTTTAAATATAATTTTCAATTTTCCCGAAAAAGATGTAAGCCATCACATAATAGGTGTTGTTTGTAGGCCTCTTTCAGATGTTTCAGTATTTATTTGAACATTTTTTTCCTTTCGTTTTTTTTTGTGAGTAAAATGCAAAAATTTGATTTTTTAAAAATAATTTTTTAAATTTAAAGACATGGCTTATTAATACATAAACTCATGAGATATGTACATATTGCGAGCTGTTTTTACAATTTTTTCAAACTAATTGAAAGAGAGAGAATTCCCACATCAACATAAAAAGAAAGCCCCAATTATCTGCGTTCGTTTGAAAAATACTACATCAGGGGGTTCCAGGTCTCCCTTTTTTTTACATAAAATAATCAAATAACTGTTATACATGTGAAAGATTAAACATTTCGTTTTTTAATTGGTCACCAATTTATAAAGCAAGCAGAAACATAAATAAACAATTTCTTAAGTTTTATTGAACGTAAGTCATCTTGGTAAAATCTTTGGAAAATTTTGGAAATGTTTTAAAATCTTTGTGCATATGTGAACATCTTTTGAAGTACTTTAAATCTTTGTGAAATCTTGAAATTTCTGTAAATTTTGAATTCTTTTAAATCTCTTGTATCTTTGTGAAATTTTTTGCAATACTTTGCAATATTCTGAAATCTTTGATATTTTTCTTTAATCTTTGTTTGTGAAAACTTATGTGTTCTTTTAAAATCATTGAAATCTTTTGAATTTTAAACAGATTTTTTAAACAGATTATTCTAGCGTCAGTACTGGATTATTCGTGGCTGTCTCTTCACGCCGAATTAGACTGGCGCTCTTTTAGCGCTATCTATACCTACTAGATAGAAAAATCCATCACGCAATTCTATGTAGACCCACTAATGTGGCCAGCCAGAATTTGACATCACATTAATATAAAAATCCCGTCTAAAATCTAGCTCGGCTTTAGAAAGTACTTCTATTTGGACTTTGAAAAAGAATGCGTCATTTAAAAACTAATTAATAAAATATAACAAATTATATTTATTGTAGTGCTGAAATCAAAAGAAATATAAAAAAAGTTGCCTGTGTTGTCAGTGCTGTCTCATAGTGCAGATTTGTTAATTTAATTCATCATTAAGTATCGATTGATCTGACGCACTGTACCTTGTTTATTGGTAAACTATTGAATGAAAGGCAAAGCTAATATAAAAAATCATTGCTTAATAAAGACATTTTATCGTTAGGTTTTCTAGGAAAGTAATTTTCCTTTTCGTATGAAATGTATCCAGTACTCATGTACATTAAAATGAGATATTTCCTAACCTCAAATATTATTCAGTGCTACCAACAGCACTCAACTTTCATCATGCAATGCAATTTCAAAACTGCTACCAAAAAAGTTGGCAAAAATAACCGGAACCGGATTGCAAAAATCAGATGTTCGTTATGCTGCCATTCAGCTTCTTTTTCGACGTAAGGGCTTTGGAATCAAGATCCAACCTCAAAACTCGATTTTCTCATTTTACTCCATAAATACTAAAATTACATCTTTTCTAGATAATCAGGGTTTAGTCCTCCTTTCAATTAAATCTTTATTCGGAATAGAACATTGGCTAATTCCAATAGTTTTTGTATAAGGTGTTTTTTTCCTACCCCAGCATTTGAAAAAACGTCTCACATGAAAGCTATTGAATTTAAGCAATTTTTCACTCCAAATAAAAATTTGAATCAATGCAGGAATAGGTCCTGATGATTTAAAAAATATGTAATTCTAGTATTTATGAAGTAAAATGAGAATTCAATTTTGAGGTTGGCTCCTGGTTCCAAAACATTTACAATCAGCATTTTCTTTTTTATCAATAATATTTGGAAACATTCTGACAAAAAAGCACATACAAGCTATATTCCATTTTTCTTACAGAAATCTGGAATTGGTGAATATTCCCAATGTAGCTCATAGTGCTTTTATGCCAGGAATGATTTAATTATAAAAATTAGTATTAAATATGCAATCTAGGTCGCATCTAGATCTACTAGATTTTACTAGATTCACTAGAACGCGGCAGTACCGCTGGTCTAGATAGCGGCTAGACGATTGGAGCGTTACATTTGCGCACTGCCCTAGCATAGTTTCTCGAGATAGTGCCAGTATAGACTTGTGGCGGTCTAGGCTGGAACAGAATAGCGCCATGAATTTTTTCCACACGGGTTATAAAAGCTTTGAAATATTCTGAAATCTTTAAAATCATTTTGTGATCTTTTGAAATTTGTTTGATACTCAAAAACCGAGTGGCCAGCTCCTCAAAAAACCCGTTGTTTATCTATGATTCGTTCTAATTCCGAAACTAAATTAATATCGAGATTTTCAACTAATATTTTTGATAATTTAATTCTTGAATATCACAAAAAAAGTATACTTTAACATTCTATATTAGCGAAGATGAAACAAAAAACTTACAAAATTATTCGCAATGTTCATTGCAATCTAGAAATTAATAAGCATGGTCTACAACAAGTGCCTTGTAATCTCTTTATTTATTCTCTATTGAACAAAAGATAAATTATATCTTGATAAATAGGAAACTTTGCAGTAGCAAGATTTCTTCTAAACGAGATGTTTCTTCCATAACAATCTAAAAAATTTAAATTACTCTTTACATGCCAATCAAACAACTGTTTTAAAAACAAAGAATCCCAATTTAAGGTTCTCGTGAAAAATTCATGGAGATTTCTAGATTTTCAAGGTTTAGAAAAAGTTCAAGAGAATTTCAGGTTTTGAAAGTTTTTAAGGTCGCTGGACATCCTGTAAATTAAAAAAATTTCTATCAATATTTGAGTATTCGCAGGTAATCTTCGAATGATTGTGACCAAATGAAAATAAAATTTTGATTAAACTCTGAAATACGGGTGTCTTTTAATTTCACTCTAGAATAATGTATTTAAATA
Source organism: Belonocnema kinseyi (assembly GCF_010883055.1). Classification (NCBI taxonomy): domain Eukaryota; kingdom Metazoa; phylum Arthropoda; class Insecta; order Hymenoptera; family Cynipidae; genus Belonocnema; species Belonocnema kinseyi. The sequence goes on along the minus strand of NC_046665.1, from coordinate 100,261,860 downwards.
CCCAATTATTCTGACACCATGACATAGACTTTTCTTGAAATTTTGCCTGATTTGAAATAGACTTGGCCATTGAAATAAAATCTCATTGATTCACCTTCTCCAATCGCTTAATAGCTAATAATTTTATGAATTTTGTCAAAATGTGCTATTTGAAGAAAACTAGTTGAATTGAGAATTCCGCATGTTTATACAATATGTCGGAGATTAGGAGACGTGGACCGGTCGGAAAAGGAAGATGACCGCATTATTCAAGGCGCGTTTGAAACAACATAGTAAAGCTCTGGTAGCGACTTTCCGCGTCAGACTGCCCGGGTTTCAGGCAGCGGGGGCAACAATCCGCGTCGATAAATAAAGGATTGTCTGTTCCTCGGTCAATATTGATTTTTAAATTGACCGCCGAGTGAATCCGCGAGGGTTGGCGGGGTGGGGGCAGGGGACAAGAGCACGGGGAATCCCCCTGGACGTATACCTACGTACGGCGGATAGAAATTCAACCCACCGCCGCTGCTGGTTGGCGGTGGGTATCTACTACGTCGAGTATACACGGAATTTGATTATAAATAAATGCGAGGGGGGGATAGCCAGCTATCTCGCACGGTGCATAGTGGGATGGGAGTCCACTCCGTTGCATCCATAATGCAGCGACCCTCATCCATGTGTGTGTGTGTGTACACAAGCGCGGTCTATGTATGGATAGATGAGTGTGTGTGTGTGTGTGTGTATGTTGCGTTCCCGTAAACATCCCCTGTGTTCTGGGATACTTGAAACCCGGATTGTCTACTGTGCCGGAATCGGCGCAACCCCTCTATACACGCTGCCATCCCCATCTTCATGGCCCACGTCCTCTCCATCCTCCGTTACGAGAGGTTTGGTTTTGAATTTTACCACGGGAACTTGCCAACCTCACGTGAGTGTATATCCTTGGACACGAACTGTTTGAACTGGAAACTGGACTCAAAGTGTAGCCGGTTACTCGACTGATTTTTGAACACTGCTCTGAGTTACGGAGTTACAGGAACAAAAATTTAGTTGTTGCTGATTTTGCTGTTTAACTAATGGTATGGGAGTATAAGGGCATTAACCCGAGTAAAAATTCTTCGACTTGGTTTCGACTTGAATTGCCCCCAATCAAGACATGCTAAAGTCGATAACTTTGAAAATAATGCACACAAGATTTAATTAGAAAGGTTAATAATTCGAAACAATTTAGGAGTAGTTACCCATTCGGATTTTTTTGCTCAATTTTAGACTTATTTTGCTAATTTATATATAATTAGGGGGTGGTTTACCCTCGTGTAATTTTTTTATCCATGTTGGATGTGCTCTATTTTACATCCATCATTATAAAACAAATTACCCAATTTTTTTATGTATGAGAAGTATATATTATCATAGATATAAGATAAAAAGTGTTTAGGGGTAGCTACCCCCATTTTTTTTCTCATTTTGGCGAAACACGTAAACTTTATTTTTGTCTCAACTACAAAATATATATTTTCAAATTTATTCCGTTGAATTTAAAAATTTTCAGCACAACTTTTAAAATATGTAGGGTTTGTTTATCTCCTCAATATGTATGTATATATTTTTTAAAAGTAAATTACGTTATTCATCTTTCATCACGAGGAAACTTTTCCAGTAGGTTTGATCGAAATCAATTTAGTTTTTATACACAATGCTATACAATCGACACTTGAGACCCCTGTCTTTAAGGGGCTGTTTCACTCCCTTAAAGTGTTTTTCCGCAGATATAAAAAAATACTTGTCGCTTAGTTTTTCGAGTACTACAACATATTTAAGGGGGAATCAAATCGGCGAGGGACACCTGAAAGACTTTTCTTGTTAGTTTTGAGACGCAGCCAGACATCGATATCTTGAAGACGAAATCAAGACTTTACCAAATCGAAATCAAGTCGAAGCATTGTTACTCGGGCAATGTCTTAAGGCCATGTGATGAGTGGGTCACGTGACCAGATTCCTATCTCACCGCTACCTTTCTTATATCCCAACTTATTTTCACACGAAGCGCCACATCGAGTTGAATATTTGGGATAGTAAATAAGAAGCACTAAGAAAGGTGGGTCTCGTCTTAAACTTGACTAACTATAAAAAAGCAAAAAAATTATTTAGAACAAGAAACTTTTTTCATAATTATACAAATTTAGGACCAGACCCACCATTCGTAGTCATTCTTGTTTAGTCACTTGACCCACTCATGACATGGCCTTAAGGGTATGTGACACACTCAAATATTACTGACCTTACTTTTTCAGTTTATTGAATTTTCTTTACACTTAAAAACTTTTTTTGTAAATAGAATATCGGACTGAAACTTTGCAAAATGTATCAGAAGACCATAAACTACGTTTCTGTACTTCATTTCGGTAGGAATTTCGCTAAAAATTATTTTCGAAGAAATTAAAACTGGGGCCATTTTTTAATATATATTTTCTTTTTACCCTGACATTTTTTGAACCTAAATATCTTTTCTATATGTAAATTATCGGCCTCAAACTTAAAGAAATGCAATAGCCTAAAGTAAATTACGTTATTTACTTTGATTTTTCTTGCAGATGTTTTAAATATAAAGAAAAGTTTTTAGATTTAAGAAATTTTGTGGTTACAAAGAAAGTATGTCAAAAAATGGTCGTAGTTTTAATTGTTTGGAAAATAATTTTTTCTGATAAATTTTCCAAAGTTTCAGTCCGATAATTTATTCACAAAACAAGTACTTAAGTTCAAAAAATATTCAGTGAACTGGTAAAATGAGGTTGGTAATATAGGTATTTGAGTGTGTCACATGTCCTTGAAGGAAAAATTATTTTCCTACTTTTACGGTCGAGTTGATTTTAGGATATTGAGCTTTTTTATTACACGCGGTTTTATTACACGTAGGAGGTTTGACGCAGAGGATGATTGAATGGATTCGACGGGTAGGGTGGAATGCATTTCTTAAAACTCCACTGTCAATCCAAGTGGTTGAATTCAGGAGGTGGTTTTTCTACAGTTTTCCTCTCCCCTGGAAAAAACATCTACGGAAAATTTGAGTACTTTTGATAAATTCGGATGCATCCGCGGGTTATACTAGTTGTGATTAAATTCAAACAGTGATTCTAACCCCATCTTAGTAAAAAAAATTGGCATGACCCCATATCCAGTAAAGTAGAGTCGTCTGCAGCATGTACTCATGCTAAAGGACTTAAATGATACTTTAGCAACAAGGGTCGCCTAAAATAAAAAAAAAACATAGTGCAATAGGTTTTTAATCGCATTGATACAGGATTTAAATGGACCAGTCTAAAAAGGCGATAAAATTTGGACAACCAATATAAAATGTTCCTACTATAATTTTAAAAAAGATCATCTTTGAAAAGAAAATAAAGAAATGTTAGGGCAAAAATAAAAAAGAGGCAACAAAAATAAGAAGGCATTTTTCTCTTATTTTTCTTTCTTCTTCTTTATTTTTGTCCGAACATTTTTTTCTTTTTTTTTCAAGAGGAACTTTTTCAATTTAATATAAGAACATTTTATGGTGGTTGTCTAAATTTGGTCGTTGAATTCTTGGTTTTATTTTCAGGAATTTTATACATCAATAATAATGTAACAGGAGAAACTAAAAAAAATCATATTAGTTTTAATTTACCTCTGTTATGGAGGAACAATAATTCTTAATGTTTCAAGGAATCATGTCACTTAAGTTACTCTAATCACTTTTTTCAAAATAAAACACATCGCTTTAGCCACATTTTTCAATAACCGAAAACAGAGAACCCAAGATTTTCTGAATTTAATCGCATTTTTTTAATTTACCAAAATTTTTTTGAAATTATGTTGAAATCCGCTGAATTTGATAACTTTGTTTTATTTTCGATTTTTTTCGATTAACCCTAAAGATTCATGTAATTCATCTTTAGTTCTTTTCTTTTATTCATTCTAATTATTTAATAAAATGAGTGGAATATTTTGCATTTTTTAACTCTTGTCAACTCATTTGAATCCATTTGGAATTCAGCCTGAATTGTTATTAATTTGTCATGAATTATTAAAAAAATGAATGCTTTGGAATTCTCTTGATGTTTTTGACCCCCGTTGAATTTTTTGAATTTATTTGAATACTTTTAAATTGATTTAATTCTGCTTGATTAGATAGGTTTTTAATCTATTTTTCAGTTTTTTTTTTTAAATTTACCCTGCAATGTTTTAAAGTCACCTTAAATTCTTAGGCTTGTAATCAAATTTTTGAAATTCTTTTGAATTCTTTCAGATTCACTCCAATTTTACTGCATTTAGCGATGGACTTTTTAAATTTCTTAAAAATTCACCAAGAATTTTTATTAATTTTATCGAATTTTCGTCTTTTGTTTTAAATTCCCTTAAATTAATTCCAATTTTATTTAAAACAATAGGTATCCTAAATTCGTTTAAATTCGCTTTTCAGTCAATTTTAGTCACTTTAGTTTAATTTTTGGAATAAATAAGTCATTTTTTCCATGTCAATTATGCTGTGGGAGCCCTAAGTGTATTATTTTTTTTAAACATGTACATTATGGTGGTCCAAAAATGCATGGCAAAATTTGTTTGCATGCTAGAGGGCAACGATCCCCTGATTTTAGTCCAAATCCGAAAAAAGAAATTCCCTAATTTTTACTTTTTAATTTTTTTATTTTAACATGTGCTGGTTTTGACTTCAAGTTTCCCATGTAAAATGCATGGGGAAAAATCACTTTTTTGAGTTTTTAGAAAATCATTAATATTGGTCTAGTGGAATATTTATTAGCATTGGTTAATTAATTTTTAATTATTTAAAAAAATGTAATTTGTTTAAATAATTTTTTTTCTCGAAAATTCGTTCTTCCCCCTAAATATTACTACTATTAGTCTAGTAGAATATTTATTAATATTGGTTCATTAATTTTGTATTATTTAAACAAATGGAATTTGTTTGAACAATTTTTTTCAAAAATTTGTTTTTTGTTCCTTAATAATTATTACTATTGGTCTAGTGGAATATTTATCAACATTAGTTCATTAATTTTTAATGTTTCAAACAAATGGAATTTGTTTAAATAATTTTTTTCATTAAAAAATATTATTTAAATATTACTGATAATATAATTATTAATAAATAATTAATTCTTAATAATAAATATTCCAATAGACCCACAGTAATAATTTTTATTTAAAAAAAATTCAAAACAAAACTGTTTAAACAAATTTCATTTATTTAAATAATTGGAAATGAATAAACTAATGTTAATAAATATTCCACTAGACCAAAAGTAATAATTTGTAGGGATAAAAAGAATTTTTAAAAAACCCATTTGTTTCAAGGGTAGTTTTCAGGTACTCGTGGGGGGGTGTTAGGGGTGTCAAATCCATATGTCCAATAAATTAAATTATTCGTGGGATAATTCTCTACAGGCCCCCATACTTTCCCGTCAAATTTTTTTAAACCCTAAAAAATTATTCTAAAAATTCGAAAAAGTGATGTTATAAGTGATTGTTTAAAAAAATTCAAATACCTTCTTTAATATAATTGACTTTTTCTCATTATAATTTAAAATTGTATACATAGTCTTTTAAATATTTTAGATATGAATTCACTGATTCTTAATTTTCATTTATTTCTAATATTTTTATGATGATGCTTACTTTTGTTTAAAGATTAATAAAAAAGTACTAAATATAGATGAGAACAATTATATGGTACCAATGAATTCGTATTGAAAATATCCATAAGTCTAGATGACCTGGTCTTCATTATTAGGAGAAAAAGTAAATTTTGTAAAACGTTATCTGAAATTTTTTCAATACACTTACATTGCACTATCTAATTTCTTATACAAAATCAGGGTAATTTTGTCTTAAACATTTGTTTGCATTCACAAAAACAAAGAAGATATTTAGAGCTTAATATTTGAACTCGATGGGGGAGTGAAATGTTTTATCCAATTGGATTACATTCTTTTAGGGAATTTCCTAATTTCAAAGAGGAACAATAATTTTTAGAAGCGCATTACACATTGTAAATTCTATTCACGAAAATCTTTCCTAATTTAGCCAGCATTCTTAACTAAGGAAATTAATTTTTTTCCAAAAGAGACGAATTATAAAAAAAGCGATTTTTGGACCACCTTCAAAATTATGAGAAGAAAGTTCTTTAAATATTAAAAGAGTGACATTAAACCCTTATCTTCTTTTCCGGTCCGAAGATGGTTAGGTTTCCTAGTTAGCTATATAAAATTTATATGATTAAAAAAAACGTATTGAAGGAAAATAATATTTCAAAATAAGTGTCTCCAAATTCTGTGAAATTTGAGCCAAAGAAAATGATATGACAATTTTGGAAGATAGCAATCAAAATATGCTAAGGATAACATTTTTTCTACAATAAAAGCAAATAATAGCTTTAACACAAATTATTGAATATAGTGTTTATTATTTCAAAACGCATTTCATAGTGAAAAAGATAGAAAGAATTTGATTTTACCCAACTTACTCTTGGAAATTGTAGAATATTTCGTTAAATTAACATTTTTTTTTATTTAATCTTTAGTCAAATCTATCAAATTATTAATTTTAATTCATTTAGACAAAAGAGTTCTTGGTCGAAAAGGAAGAGCATTCGGGAATATTATTTTCAAATTTTTCGGTTCATATAAAAGAAGATACAAATCTTTTTCAATCATTATTAATTGATTGCATTTTCGCTAAATAAATAATCTAAGGGTAAAAGCAAGAAAAGTATTTTCAAAAATAAAATATTGAGAAACTGTACTACATATCACATATATTATCGCATTCGATCATTGAAGTTAAACAGCGCTTGATTTGTTTTTTTTTTTGCCTTTCAACTAATATTAATACTAAATGAATTTGTTTCGACTTGTGAACAATAAAAAGTTGAAAATTAAATAAAAGGTTTGCTTTATTTTTAATTTTTTGAAGATTTAGGAAAAGCATATTTTTGTGATTGAATCATATGCAAACTTTTTTTTAAAGTTGCATGTATGGAACCTGAAGTTTCTTTAGCTTAAACGAAAAAAATATATAATTTTTCTTTTTCCGGAAAAAAAGGTTTGTGATTTAGGAGTTTTGCAAATTTTCAGTTTTTTTTAGTGCGATTGTTGCACTCTTGAATTACTACGCATTTTTGCCCCCCTCGAAAGCAAAATATCAACATGATTCTTTGGTTAAAGTTGAAGAAATTTCAGGTTTGCCATATTCAAATTTTCCCAAAAAAGTGCGCATTTAACGTTAAAAAACATGTTTTTTGCACATTTTTAAAATGTTCTAAATTAGCTTAAAGTCTTAAAATAAAAATGTAACCAACTGTTCATTAGAATGAAAATTTCTAACCTCATAATAAAATAAAACATTTTTAAAAAACAGGCAAAGTATTGAAACGTTAATTCGGTATAAAGTGATAACAAACAAGAGGAAAATCTTTAAAAAATCAATAAATTAGCAATGTCAAATATAGAGAATGCAATTATTCAAATGCACGATTAATTTTCGCAAATGGCTATAAAAGGAGATAAAATGTATTAATGCAGCCACTCACTAAGAGATGGCGGGAGCGGAAACTTTGCGAAGTGGTATGCGATCAAGAGATTCTTTGATCTTAACCAAAATTCCCTCGATGAAAGGCAAATGCGACCCAAGCAATTATTGCAGGTGAAGGATCCTTGCACGCGGGTTACGCTTCATTTAATTGTGAGAATTTTAATGTATCGGAAAAGTGTACAGGAAGGACCCCTGTTATTTTTATAAGAATTTTACTGTATCATTAGAAAAGAAAAATTTATATATATTTATAGCAAAGGAACATTCTTTTGAATTATTTAGTGTTATTTTTTTATTGTTCGGTAGGGGTAAAAGAAGTAGAATTTCGTAACGATAGTAGCATTAAAACGGGGCTAACTGGGACAGATTAGGGAAATCGGATCAGTCATAATTTTATATTTTATAATTTCATTTTTTTTATTCTGGATAAAAATCAGACAGATTTTCTATCCTTTGTGTCATCGTATTGTAATTTATCAAAAAATTATCATAAATTTCAAGTAGGCTAAAGTACTTTGTTTAGATGTAGAATGATTTTTATAAGAAATTCGAATTTGTAGGGGAAAGCGGAATATGCTGATTATAATACCCAATTTAGATGGTTCCGTTTGATTAAATACTCCGATGAGCAGTTGTAAAATTCTATTTACGAACATTTTCCTAATATCTCCAGGATTTTATACCAAGAAGATTAATTTTCTACGAAAAAAGGCGAATTTTCATTAAAATATGTCAATTTTCATTCAAGAAGATTGATTTCGTACTAAAAAAGACAAATTTTTAACAAAAGACATAAAGATTCAACGAAATAGTTTGGTTTTAACGGACGAGATTAATTTTCTACCAAAAAGGTCGAATTTAAAAAAAATTAAATCAATTTTTACCTAAATAGTTGAATTTTTAAACTAAAAAACTAAAATTGTTAATTTTTAAGCTTAAAAATTAATTTTAAAAAAACTAATAATTAATATTTCTGCCAAAGAATATTTGGATTTTAAATAAAAAACAGATGAACTGAACGAAGGAACATAAATTTCAATAAAATCCTTCAATCTGTAACATAATGTTCTACCAAGAGATATGAATTTTTAACATAATTCATAAATTCCCGACCAAATAGATGAATATTCAGCTGAAAAACATCAGTTTTTTTTATCGAAAATGGAATAGTTAAATTTTCAACAAAAAACGTTAACTTTCTTAGAAAAATTTGATAGTTGTTATATCCATCAAAACGGTTAAAAATTTTTATTTAGAAAATGTTAATTCAATACATACATTTTAAACCAAATAGTTCAATCTTCAACCGGAAAAGATACATTTTCTACTGAAAATAAAATAGTTGAATTTGCCATTGAAAAATTACTTAAAAAAAAAGAATCGACAAAATAGTTAGATTTTCGACGACAGAAATTAATTTTTAACTCAAATGATAGATCTTCAAATAAAAAAAATGTGTAACATATTATATCAACTTTCGACCAGATAAGAACATTTTCTACCAAATTATTAACCCTTTGTTTTTGTTTTTTAGTTCTGTTTGATTGAATACTTCGCTGACCAGTTAAAAAATTCTATTTAGAAAATTTTCTTATAGTACACACAAAATACATAAACTTTTAACCAAATAATTAGATTTTCAATGAAGAAGATTGATTTTCTGCCAAAAAAACTGAACTTTCCACAAAATACACAAACTTGTAACCAAACGGTTGAATTCTTAAGAAGATTAATTTTTCATCAAAAAGGATGAAATTTTAACAAATGATGTAAATTTTCAACCAAATAAATGTCCGAGTAATCGTGAGCTTGGTCCAAGTAATCATGACGCCAATTTTGTTTTGTTTGGTCTAATTTAAATTAAGTGCAATTCCATTGCTCTATAAAATGCTGAAATCAATGGATTTTATCCTTAAATTTTAGTTTTGACATAATTTTAGCAATGAATTTAAATTATAACTAAAATAGTTGAAGAGCATTAATTTTATACTAAAAAAACGAATTTTAAACAAAGTACATGAATTTTTAACCGAATAGTTTAATTTCAAACTAAAAAATATAATTTTTTCACGAAAATTGAAGAAGTTAAATTTCCGATGAAATAAATGAATTGTGAACTAAAATGATAAATCTCAAACGAAAACAATGAATTTTTAACATAGTAGTTCAACTTTCGACCAAATAGTCGAATTTTCTACCAAATTATTAATCTTTGTTTTTAAGTGATTTGCCGACGTCAAAATATCTTACGTACGAAATGGTCTGTACCACGCTCCCCCCTCCTTTCCTCCCTCTATGAAATAAAGCATAGACAAATCTCTAAATCTCCCACCCATTTACAAGACTTAACGTAATTTATGTATAGCCCCAAGAAAGAGTCTCCCAAATTTCCATCTTTTATTAAATTTCGAACCAACAAGACATTAATCCTTTCTTCCACCCCAATTCTCTCCCAACTAATTAAGAAAGTCAAAGGCAACAAAAGCAGATAAATTGCGGCTTTTATCCCCGAGGCCTTTTGCGCCTCATACAAGTCTTACGGATGATGACACCCCATTAAAATTCCTCTCGCGTAATGCTGTTAACCTAATGTAAGTCTCGTTGGATGAAAACGTACGTGCATTTGACGCGTTCGGAGTCGACGCTTGAAGAAAGATAACATTTCGCTGTTGTAAAGCTCTGTTGTAAACCTCTGAGAGTCCGGCATGCAGCGTGGTGTTGGTGGTAGTTGCGGGTGGTGAGGGAGAAGGTTGAGAAGAGAATGGTGGATGGAAGAGAAAGAGGATGAGGAAGAAGAGGAGGATGTGGAGGATGAGATCACACGAACGCGCGCACAGAGAAATTCATCCCTGAGTTCGGTTCCGTTCGGCCCGTGTCCACTACTCCACTAGTATGGCGGCACATGCCCCCTCATGGCCCTCCGGCCCCTCTCACCCCTGACGACCATGCCTCGCGCCCCACCTCACCATCTCCACCCTGGCTCTCTGTGCTGACCGACGTCGGGCGTCGTGGCGGCGGCCAGCCCCTACTGCCCGTTGCCATAGAAACGCGCTGTCATTAAAGCATCGCCTTATCATAACCGCCGCCATCTTTCCACCCCCGACGAGAGCGAGCGAGCGACCGACCACCTAACCTCCCCTACTATCACAGGGGACGTGTGTGCGCCTCGACCGATTTCGAATAGCGGTCACGTGCACGCGATGACGAAGGTGGCGCGAGTTGAAAGCGACACGAGTCCTTTCGTCCTTTGCCACGATGTCCAGATCGCTGTTGTGTGCGACAAACGCCGGGGGATGATTCCTTTTTTTCCTCGTTTTTTCTTTTTTCCTTTATGGCGTCAGATTACTGCCGATAGGAACCCTTGCAAGACGTGAATTTTTGAATGATGGCACTCAATGGCTTTAAGTTTGAACTAGGGGAATAAAGAAATTCTACATTTTCAGGGTTCAATTAAGGGACTGTGAAATCTATTTTGAAAATTCGTGAAATCCGACGAAATTATACTTTCAAACTCATGGACTTATTTGTGGAAACATTCTATTCAGATTATTACATTTTCCAAGTAGGGGAAGAAATAATCTGAAAATCCCCGTATTTTTCAGGTCGCTCCTTTACCGGGGAAAACTAGGGATATTCTAGACATTATTTTTATAATACTAGTATACGGGATAATAAACTTAGGGATGCCATAGTCTTATGTGTCGCTACACGTAAAAATATAACATTCATGCGTCTAGTTTCGCGTATACTGATATTATAGAAATAACGTCCAGAATATCTCTAGATTTCCCTCCATTCGCTGCATCCAAGGCAAAACTGTGACATCTAAGAGAAATTTATCTACCAGAAATTCCCTAGGCTTTACCCTATTTTTTGCATCTAGGGAGAAAATGGAACAAGTCCGAAAAATTTGGTGGTGAAATTTAGATTGAAAACGCAAAATTGCAAAGGATATATTATTTTTGTTATTTGTGGCCATATAGGCCTGGATAAAGTGCAGACAACTTTTTTGTGGGCCTGTATAATGAAAGTTTTATTCATGTTTTCACTTTCAATGAAATAGATAAAAACTTTGGATTCTTGAAAAAATAAAAATTTTGTGCTTGATTCCAGATTATACGGAAATCTTTTTTTGGGTATCAAGTAATAAAATCAAAATTTAAAAAAGTTCACGAATAAAAGATTGCAGTGCAGATCTAGATAACAAACAGTTTTGCACAAACATGGTTTCTTGCACAAAAAAGGATGAAACATTCAATATATGTTATGTAAAAAGAATTTCTTTGAAATCTCATTTTCAATATATATTGGTATATATTTCTGAAAAAAGATCTTATCACGTCGCTCCACCTTAAACTTTTTAATTATAGTAAAATAATAATATACTTCTTTTTTGAAAGACGAAGCCGTTAAATAAAACTATTTCTTACTTCTTTTATTACCAAAGTGCGAATAAAATACCAGCCAAATGCTGGCATATACCTGCCTTTTTTATAGACCTTTCAGCAACAAAAATGTCGTTACAGTGCGATATCGTCACACTAAATATTTTTTTCGGAACAGAATAATTTTTTTGGATGTAAAATTTTTTAATGTTATTCAGCCTTCCCATATCTCGGAACTCAATATATCGGAAGTAAATTTTAATTTTTCGTCGAAATTGAAAATTACAATTTTCATTGTTTTTTTTTGTTGGTCCCTAGGAATAAAAAAAGACGAAGAAATGATAAAGAAAGAGTGAGAGGTTGGATTTGATTGACTCTTTACTTTTCTTCTTTTTTTTCTTTTGTTATATATTTCTCTAATGATCCACAAAGACGAAAGTTGGAAATCTAATTTTGATTTGTAAGCTTTTTTATGCTCCGATTTTTGCATATAAAATGTTTCCTGGGAAAGAATATATTTAGTAAGATGCAGTATGAAGTATATACAAAAAAATCCGTTTCATATGAACTATGATTTTATTTTGAAAAAAAACTTTTTAAAAGAAAAAAAAATGATGTAAGAAATTCATTTACTATGAAATAATAAAGGGCCCATCACAAAAAAGCGAGTTAAAATTTAAAATCCATGGTATTATCTTTTCAAACTGTTCAGAATGTATAGAAATAAATTGTCAATTAGCTTTAATAGTTATTCTTAAAGTAATAAGTGTTTCAATTCTTGCAGTTTTTATTTTTTTTTAAATTGTGTGTGTAAAAAATATATCTTTAAGCCTAAAATATTGAAGAGTTGCTTCTAATGATTTTATATTGAGTTCGAGTCCTGTTGCGACTGATTATTGAAAAGCCGAACGACAGAATACTGCAGATGTTAAGTATTTTTTCTTTTAAGATACATTTCATACAATATTTAATTAATGTAAAGATTTATTGAAATTTAAACAAATCTCTTTCCCTTACTTTTTCTTAAATGAAGTAACTTAAGCTTTTCCTTGAGACCAAAATAAAGGCAAAATTTTGTATTTTTATTTTTAAATTTAAAATTTAAAATAATTTTCCATTAAAAATTATTTTAGCTTTTAGAGTTTAATTTGAAAATCTTTATAGTTAACTCTTTTAGTTTAACTTCGTGCATTTAGATTTAAGGCAATCGATATCTTTTTTAGTGTTGTTAATATTTAAAAATAAAATATTGGGTTTTTAAAAATTGTTTAATTTTTTAATATTATAAAAGAAATACCTAGGGACGGTTCTTTCAAGAAAAATTTAATTTGTATTTATGGAATTTCAAATAATTTCTACATGTTTTAAATATTTTTATGATTTCCAAAGATTTTTTAGGTATTTTACATTTTTTGACGTGACTTGTGAGAACTTAAGAACTATGGGAAAAAATAGATTTTATTTCAAGAAATTTCTATGGATTTCAACAATTTTAGGGGATATTAAGAATACAACCAAATTTGGAAGTATTTAACAATTTAAAAGATTCCAAAGAACTTCAAGAGATTTAGTTTCTAAATATTTGAGAAATCTTATTATTAAAAAATTTCTTGTCATGGATTGTTAAATACTTTATGTTTTTAATATTAGATAATTAAAATGCTGGGACATTAGCGAGCGCGCATTTCCTTTCGACGCTTTTTTTGTAGAAAAGTTTAATTTATATTTATGGCATTTCAAATGTTTTTAATTTTAAGACTAGTTTACGGTGAAAAAAATTTTTGCCAGGGTCGTCTTTGAAGAAATTCGTTCTAAATTTCAAAAGATCCCAATTTCAAGTTTTTATAAAAAACAATTCGAAATAAAAAAAGTAAAAAGATCACATTTTTTCCGCTGAAAATTAATATAAAATGATCTGCTTATTGTTTTTATTTTGTGTAGGTAGAAATTAAATTTTTCAATTTCAAGGTGAAATTTGATTTGTACTCAAATTTTAAGTGAAAATGAAGAAAAAAAAATATTATGACTCGAATGTTCTGAAGATACTTTTTCATTGTAAAAGTGTTATAGTTTCGTGATCATAAAGAAAGTATGTTCAGTAATATGTATAATAAAAAATTGAGTTTGTCAAAAAAAAAAAATTTTTCAATAAGAAGATTGTCATCTTATAGACATTTTTAGGAGAAATAATTCTGTTTGACTTTTTTTATATCTCGCATCTTATATAAATTTTCTCAAGAATTTAAATTTTATTTCTACTCAAGGAATCCCAAATGAATTCGTCTTATTTCAATGGATTTTTATGTTTTCAAGGGTTTTTCAGGAATGTTTAGAGAACTTTAGAAAATAAATTACATTGTGTTTCCAGGAGGTGGGGTCACGATTCGCGCCCTGGTGTAAATATTTGAGGCGTTCAAAATTGAACCATTTTTAATTTCAGCTTCAGAGCATTGAAGAGTGTAGTTTTCAATTTAAATTAAAAATATTAATTATAGTAACATTTTAATTATTATTGAAGGAATTTTAAGAAGAGGAAATATTCTTGATTTAAAATACAATTTCAAATATATCAAACTTGTTTATTCAACTAATTCTATGTTTCCTTGGGCTTTTTTTTATATCGCCGTGAATAAATGTTCAACGTCTTATAAGTACACGAAACTCTCGGTTTGGGTCCAGTGTCGGGGGTTTCCTGCAAATAGGTTTGGCCACAAATCGGGAGGGGGGATCTAAACGTAAACAGTCAGGGCCGTCTGAACCGTTTCAATTGGCATACACAATATTGCGCAATATACGTGAGTGGGTACCCGCGCACTGCGCCTTTCCAAAAGGCTGCTGGTTATTTTCATGCACAAGTGGCAATCGTCGATCCCTGATATTATTCATAGTGAAATTAATTATTTTGACGTCGTTTATATTTCCTGAAACATATTGAGATGAATGTGAGAATCGACACGTGCATGTCGAGGTTCATGTGCATAAATGTAATATACGCATGAGACACTTCGCACATAATGGAAGGTATTCAGAGACTCTAAAATGTGAGCGACTTGTGCGCGATCGAAAGGCTGGCAGGGGATTCGCTCTGCCGGAACTGCGAGCAACCGGGCGCCGGAAATCGAGTGTATTTCTGTGTATCTCATTAATTTCGTTCGATATAATAATGGGGAAACCTCCGCTCACCCTCAGTGTCGTGCCGTGCTGATTAATGGAGGCGCGTTTTGACTTCCAAAAGTCCCCGTTCACGTATTGATATACAGCTCCAGTTTGGAACGGGTGCTGCTCTTCTAACCGCGCCGCGAGAATCTGATTTATTACTTGAATAATGCAGGCCACTTGAATAATTGAATCGAAATAATACTCCTCGTACCTCGAGGGTTTCATGTAATTAATTATTACTAGATGAAGGAACGCGAATCCCACTTCTTAGTATCAATGAAGGAGGGCTTCGATAATACGCTTTAAAAAATGTATAGCGAGAAAGCACAAAAGAAGAAAAGCGATTAACATTCCCAGTTTGAGTAATTTTATTGGCTTGTGCAGAAAGTTCAAATGGAAAGGGTGCAACAGAAAAAAATTGGGAGTACGAAATGTTGTAGGTAATCGTTTGAGCGAGGTAATAGTCAGCTGATTATCCCAAACTGAGGTAAATCGCAAAGGGAAGATAGTAAAATTTCAGTGGTTAGAAGCCTGTAGTGCGCTACCTCTAGCGGAGTTCGCCGGAGATATCTGGGATTCACCACGGAAAGATTACTTCAGTTTGTTATCCACCTCGAGTTTACCCTGCTTGATTACCTGCAACATTTCGTACTCTCAGTTTTTTATGCTTGTTGAACAGAAGATTGTACCAAAATATTGCAATTTTATTCCAGATCCTGCAAGTTTTTTTTTGGGTAGAAAAATATACATACACTCTAAGTCCTATATAATGAAAGTTTCGGGAGTTTCCTTGCACTGGCCTTGTTAATAAATCGGCATCTTCGAAATGTAAACTGTCAGGATCGCCTGAACTATTTTCCAATTGAAATGCATAATATTGCGCAATATATTATACTGAGTACTCGCGCACTGCGGTCTTTCCGAAGCAAGTGTCGCAACCGTGGCTTGTCCTGCCCCCTGAGAAACTGCGTGGGCCAGCCGTTCTAGGAATTATAAAACCGGAGTGGCTTCTAAGCAACGCAGAAACAGAGAAATTGTTCAGGGATGCTTGAAGGAAAACAAATTATGAAACAAGCGGACATAATACTTCTTGCAAAGAGAGAGGTAGAATAGAACTAAAATGGGACAAAAGTGGATATACGTTTTTAAAAAAGATTGGTAGAATATTATCAGGGTGGTTGCATGTAAGGGAAAACCTGGAAATCAGGGAAAATGAGGGAATTTTGTTTATCAGGGAGAAGGAAGAGATTATGAAAAAATTGTAAAAATGGGGTAAATTTTGTAAGAAGCACTTTAAATAAACTGTCGAGAATGATGAGGACTGCAACACACTTTCACTCACTTTCAGTCATTTTTTTCAAATCACTTTTTAGATACTTTAGTCACTTTTCTTTCAATCAATTAACCCACAAGTTCAGGTCTATATTTACTTCTGAATTTTCCTGAATTAAGAACAAATATTCCATTAACAAATTTTTACTATTTGACTATAATTTAAAAAAAAGACTTCAAGGAATTTTTAATAATGGAATTCCGAAGCATTTGAAAGATTTGAGATTATTATTAATATTTCCAAGGGATTCTAATGAGTTTTAAAAAGTTTCAATTGATTCGAAAACCCGAGTCAAAAGATTATAAAAGCTTTTAAATATGTCAGGCGATTAAAAAAGATTTCATGGAATTTTCGATTGCTATAATTTGAAGGGATTTTATAAGATTTCAAAGAATTAAAAATATTGTAGTGTATTTTAAAACATTCCAAAGAATTTTGTGGAGGTTTGAAATATATTGAGGGTTTTGAAAACTTTTTGAAGGATTGGCAATATTTTAGGCTAATTTAAAGATCTCGAGGAATTTGAAATTGATTTAAAAAATTTAATCGAATGTCAAAGTATTTGAGATAATTTTGATTATTTTTAATAAGTAAAATTATTTTTTAAGAGCTTTACATGGTTTAAAAGAATTTCAAACGATTTCAAATGATTTGAAATATTTTAGGGTATTATAAAAAATTCAAGGAATTTTAAAACTTTTGAAAGTTTCAAAGGACTTCAAAAGATTTCAAAGGATTTGAAATATTTTAAGGAAATTAAAAAAATCCCAAGTCATTTGTTATTGAATACAGTAATTTGATGGGATTTAAAAGGACTTTAAAGAGTTTGAAATAGTTTAGAATATTTTAAGAAATGCCAAGGGATTTGCAAGAGCTTAAAAAAATTGCGAGGGTTTAAAAATTTTTTAAAAGAATTCGAAATATTTTAGGGCATTTTATAATATCCCAAGAAATTAATAAGATTTTAGGTTATTTTTAATAATTCCAAGGAATTTCTAAGAGCTCTAAGTGATTTCAAAGAATTTCAAAAGAATACAAAAGATTTTAAAGATTTCTCGGCATTTAAGAAAATTCCAAAGAATTTACAAGATCTTTAACAAATTTTAAAGGGGTTTCAAAATTTCTTAGAAAATTTGAAATATTTTAGTGTACTTAAAAAGATACCAAGACGTTTTCAATAGCTGCAAAAAGTTTCAGTTGATTTCACAGATTATGAAGGCTTTCAAATATTTTAGGCTACTTTTATTTTAATGATTTGAAGGCAATGCAATGGATTTGAAATATTTCAGGGTATTTTAAAATATTTGAAGCGTTTTGAAGTAATTTAAAAAATGACAAGGGATTTATATCCCAAAAAATTAGGGGAGCTGGAAAAGGGGATGGAAAAGTGGCCCCGAAATTTTAATGAATTTTATCAAATTCTTATTATTTTATTATATATTTTTTATTATTTATTTTTATATTATTCTTTTTATATTATATTCATATAAATTCTTCTTAATTTAAGTGGAATTGTTTTAAAGTGTTAAGAATGAAATTCTTTAAAATTGTAAAGAAAATTAATCACATTATTAGTGTAGATTAGTGACTTTTAGTCGATTTTTAAAGTAAATTAGACTGCGAGAGCCCTGATAATGATATATAATAAATTTATCAATTTTAGATTCTTTTTTTTCATTTATAAAAGATTTTACATTTAAACTCTTACAAGATCAGAACTTGGGCCAATAAATATTAATCGGCAAGGAAAATGAAAATCAGTCCGCGAAAATTCAAGGAATGTTGAAAATGAAGCTTTGCGACCACCCTGCTGATAATCAGGAATGAAACTGGACAGACAATGTATCTCTTCTTGGTAAGGAAAAGAAGTAAATCATTAACTATGAGAGACGAAGCTCTCGTATGCCACCTTGATAATGTGAAATGTGTTCAGTGGCCATTTTTGTCGGTGGTGCACGCGCCACACCCTGTAATGGGTGTTTAAAGAAAAGCATCCGAGAAGGCAAAGACGAGGTCGAGTCGATGTAAGTTGACAGATCTTTGCCAGTTTCCAATGAACCAAGAAGACGAAACGATCGTTGAGCCATTTGAGAAGGAAGAAGATAACGAAGGGGGTGCAAGGAGGTGGGAGCGAGGAGGAAACCACTGGTTGTGACTTGCGAGCAAGAATGGCCAGGGAGATGGTACAGCCTTATAAGACGCCGAGTCGCCAGTCGGACATGGACATGCATAAAAGCTGATACAAGTAGATATGGAAGGTAAGCAGCTCTACCCAGGCACGAGCCTTCATCCATGTATATCTGCACCTGGTCTCACCTGGCTATATAACTCGCTTCCCCGAAGCCTACGTGCCGTCGTCATAACACGTTCTGCTTCGGTAGAAATCATTTCCTATAGGGTAACCTGCGTGCCAATGACCATTCCGGTCGATAAAACGAGATTCATCCGCTCTTGATGAGCTTTGATCATTCTCTGCTTCACCTTCTTCATTTTCTTTTGCTTTCATATAATCATTAGGGTGGTCCAAAAAACGCTTTTCGAGATACAGGCCAAGACACACCCCCCACTCAAAAAAGTTTCTATTTCCAGAGAAAGAAAATCCATATTGTTTTTCAAAATTCGAATATTGACACGTGCCATCGGGCACTTAAAAAACCCATTTAATTAACATGGAGAAATTTTGAATTTTCGAAAAATTGAATTCGTGTTTCTACGATTCTTCTAAACGGGCCAAGGTTTTAAGGATTTGAGAGGAATGTCTACGAAATAAAATCATAATAACTTTCATTTCCAACCCACCCCCACCCTCCCTGCTGCTCCCCAAATATGACCAAAAAATAAAAAAAACTACATTTTTATATATTATTGTTACTTTTTAGCAATTTCCGTCGCCTTTTTATACAAATAATTACTAATGGACAATCTGAATATATGATATGACTTTTTAAACAGTTTTCAATTGTTTGAACAAATGTAAATTATTTAAACAATTATTTATTCCTTAAAAATGTGAAAAAACAATCGTATTTTCTGATTGAAATATAATTGTTTGTCATTGCTTGGATTAGTCATTTGTTCTAAAAATATTATATGATTACTTAAACAATTAGTTATTGTTTATTTTCAAAATCTCTAACAATTGAGCCAGTGATGTCCACTTTTTGAAATTGATATCGTATGCTACGTTTTGCTTAATATTTACATAAATTGGATATTTTTCTTCTAATGTTTAATAAATATCTATTTGTTTAAACAATCTTTATTTGCTTAATCAGTTTTTTTTCAATAGC
Organism: Belonocnema kinseyi; assembly: GCF_010883055.1. NCBI lineage: Eukaryota > Metazoa > Arthropoda > Insecta > Hymenoptera > Cynipidae > Belonocnema > Belonocnema kinseyi. The sequence goes on along the minus strand of NC_046665.1, from coordinate 100,242,127 downwards.
TAAACAAATTAAATAAATTAGAACACATACAATTATGTTTCTGACTGTGTAATGTATAGGTACAATAAATTTACCACTTTTTTATAGTTTAAACAAATATAATTTGTTTAAATAATTACGTTTCCTAGAATACTTTAAAAATGCTAATTATTTGTATGTCTTCTATTTTATTTCATTTTTTTAGTTATCGAAAAATAACTGCTTGAGTACATGAAAATTGTTTAAACAAATAGAAATTTTTTGAACATTAGAACAAATGTATGAAAATTAATCATGCTGGTTTAAAATTCAAATGATTCTTTAAAAACTTATGCATTTCGTTGAAAACACGTCTGTTTGAAGAAAATCAATTTTTCTGGTTAAAAATTGAACCACATGGGATATATTTTTTATAAAAATTTCTTACTGTTTTGTAGAAAATTCGTTTTGTTGGCTTGAAAATTCAGCAGTTTGGTTGAATATTATTTTTCCAAATTTTAAATTCATTTTTTAAAATAAAAATGTAACTATTCTATTATTGTGTAAAAATGCACCTATTTTAGTTAAAATATTAAACTATTTTGTTGGTAGAAAATTAATCTTGTCGGTTAAAAGTTCAAATATTTCGTTAAAAATCTATGTATTTTGTTGAAAATTCGTCCTTTTTGGTAAAAATTTAACTTTTTTATACAAAATTTATTTAATTTGTTGATAGTTCGTCTTTTTAGTAGAAAATTATTCTCCTTGGTTAAAAATTCACATTCTTGGTTGAAAATGTACATTTTTTGGGTAAAAATTCAATTATTTAGTTGAAATTTGATAGCTTTTTATTTCGAAATTAAATAAGTTGTTTCAAAATGTATGTACTTCGTGAAAAATTCGCCTTTTTTTAGAAAATTCATCCTTTTGGTATAAAATAAAACTATCGTGTTGAAGATTCATCATTTTAGTTGAAAATTCATCAGTTTTGGTTGCAAGTGAATTCCTTCAACTTAAAATTTACATGTCCATTTTTTTGTTAAAAATTGATCTTTTCTTGTTAAAAATTCAATAATTTGGTTTAAAAAATGTTCTTTTTCAATGAAAGATTAAATTATTTCAATGAACATCCACATATTTTGGTAAAAATTCAAATATTCCAGTTAAATTTTAATAATATAAGTTCAAAATTCCTTTTTTCAGGTTGGAAATTAAATTCCTTGGTTAAAAGCTACGCTCTTTTCTTTTTAATTAATTTTTTTGGTTCGAACATTCCATAATTTTAGTTAAAATTCATCTGTTTGGTTGAACATTCAGTTTTTGACTTAAAAATGTAATGATTAAATTTCTTTTTTGAAAAATGATCTTCTTTATTGGAAAATTCATTTTTATTAGTAGAAATTATTCATCTCGATTTCGAATTCAGCCATTCCAGGTAAAGATTAACATTTTTAGATAAAAATTAATCACTTTGTATGAAAATGTACCTATTGATTAGAAAGTTATTTTTTGTTTTTGGAAGCTAGGAGGTTTTTGGTTTAAAGTAATTTTTCAATCGAATTTAACTTATTCTAATGGAATACCTATTCCATAGTTTTAGTTGAGAATATATCCGTATCGTTTTTGGTTTAAAATTCAACTACTCCAGTGGCAAATTCATCACTTATGTTGAGAATTAAACTACTTTCTTGAAAATCCGTATTTTTTTGATTGAAAATGAACTTTTTCAACTAAAATTTCAACTATTTAATTTGTTTTCAATTGATATTTTTTATGGCAAAACTTAGATATTTGTTTCAAAATTAATTAATTTTGCAATTTTTCACTCTGTTGTGTTAAAATAGTCAAAATAAATTTAAAATAAGCACATCAGTTGATCAGTTGCTTTTTGCGCTTTTTGCTGAATGGTATTAAATAACTTCTAATTCCTCTACAATAATCTAATTTATTCCGGAGAAGATATATCAGTAAGGACACATTTTTTTCTGTATTTTCTGTTTGCTGATTCTACATAGTTAGAAACTTGTTTTCTTCATCGTGATGCAGTAGACGAGATAAGAATTATTCTCATAACCTCAGTCAAACTTTCGCCGAAATAAGTTTAATTTTTAACCGTTTGCAAGTCTTGCTTGCAAAAATTCTAACTTTTGTTAGCCGAATCGACACCCTGTTACAGAATCCGTCTGTTTTCACTCGTATTGTCCCTAATCCGGGGTTTTATGGTATTTTTGGGATGAATAGGATTGTTTCAAGAGAAAGTGGAATTGGATTGTTGGTCTGCAGAGGAGATTAGAACGTATTTGTCCACGCGGTGGTCTTACCACCCTCTTTCCTCCCCAGAACACCGTCCTTCCCCCTGGCTTTCTCGCAACTCACACCACCCTCTTCACCCTCCTTCAGTGTAAGTTCGGAGTCGGTCGCGACTCACGGCCCTCTCGGAATAACGAGTCTCATTAATCCAATTAACCAGTAAATAATGGGATAGCATTTTCGTATTTACGAGAGAATACTGCCGGCCCTAATGGAGTTTTGAGCTGACTATCAATATATTCTTGCCTGCCGGGTGAACAAAGTACGGGTCACTCTCTCACTTAGTTACCAAGCACTGTTCGGGGGATGGCTCTGGGGTTGAAGACATAAATTCAACCTTCTTTCTCGCCGGGACAATCAAATTTCCCAAATTTCGTGGAAAAGTCCTTCACTCTGCCATTCGTCAAAGTGACTTTAACGTCTGAAGGTTAGTTGTAGCGAGGGAGGCTTTGCAAAACAAATAATACTTATGTAATTAAGCAGATATTTTAAAATGGTTTAACCTGTCTTAATGGGAATGCTTCCTTGAATTAAATAAATCACTATAAAAGGCAAAGCAAATTAGAATTGGGTTTATTTAATGATTGCGTTACAAAACTATATAAATTTTTAAGAGCACAGAAAAGCATACCCTGATCTCCAAAATGAGTAAAGGTAGAACAAGATGATGTATACAGTTAAACTCTCTTCTTCATACATTAAGGCTTTATTTTTTGGTATTAATAGGCTTCTCATTTTCAATTGGCTCTCAGGTTCGTCAAAGTACATTTTTTTTCTCTGCATCGAAACAATTAGCAAACGGTTTTCCATTGGATGGGGTTTCAAATGACATCCTGGAAGATACAGATCCTTTTGAGGACCAACTGCCCAATATTTCCCCAAACTGCGTTCGTTCAGGAAAGCTTGTCCTTTGAAGGATTTTTTTGTCATATCCAAATAGGTATGATCAGTGGCATGATTCATATCCTTTGGAGCCCTGAACGTAGCCAACAGGAACGAGTTTCCTTCTTCTAATCGTTTTTTGGGCTGCATACTCTTTGCAGCATCCTGTAGGTGTTTAACGTCGTCAAGTGATAGAGCGTACATCATCCATTTTGTTAGAACTTGCTTTCCCAATGTTACATTGGAAATGATTCCTTTCGGTTCACCAATGACACTTTGAGCCTCGTAACCATGATTCTCCACCAAAATTTGAATCGTACTGCCTGGACGAGGCGCAATCTTCATGGAAAACTCTAGTGTGTTGTCCAAAATTCCGACAAGGATGTTGTTGATGTAAACGTATCCTCTATCGCTAACATCTACTGAATGTAAATAAACTGATTCTGTTGATTTAAAATCGGCAGGAATGGTTGTTTTATATAAAACCAACCCGTTGGAAACTCCCAGTTGAGTGAAAGGTAAAGGGTACAAGGATTCGACACCCCGAACTTGAAAACGGTTACGGACTTCCTCATCTAACAAAGATCCCAAGGATGAAAAAGTCAACGTACCATAGAGGTCGTAGGAGCCACGGACACTGTCATTTTCATCAGAAGCATCGTCGTAAAGAGTTGTAAAATCAGCAACAGGAATTACTGATGTCAACTTGCTAAATTTCTTAGTAATGTCTCCAGATTCGCTGATGACGGCATCAAAGTCGTAGGATGTTGTCATTCCCATGGTGTATTTGCTTCTTCCTGCTCGTTCAAAATTGGTACCACCAGCGAACATGTAGATGATGATTGAGGCATCATAATCGATCAGCTCCTTCAAAGTATATATGAAATCTTCAGTTTCGATTAAGAGTCTTTGGCCATTCCAATTCCAGGCCATACCTGTTCTGAGTTCGACAAGTTTTGGAGAATTCGGGGAGATATTTTTGACTGATGAGAAAAGTTTAGGTGCGGATTGACTGAAATTTTTTATGTACTCGTACGGATCGGTTCGAAAGGCTGAGATAGTGTTTTGTATTCTTCCACATTTTAGGTTATAATGCTTGTTGTTGTCCATTGTGAAGAGAACTGCTTTTTCACCTAGATATAATTTGTACATGGCTTGTAGCCAATCGTTGGTGGAACAGGGGTTGCTATCTCCTAAATCGCTGTCTATTTGAACCATTATCACAGGTCCACCATTCATCACCATCATTTTGGAGAGTTTTGGAAGAAAATACGATAACCAGCTTTCTGCATAGAGGCGATATTCTGGACTGGATCTCTGAATCCATGCATAATCTTTTAATCCGGATTGGGTTAAGATCCATCCTGGAACTCCTCCAAGGTTTCGATCAACTCCTGGAATGATAAAACACGATATTGGAATGGTCGAATAATTGAAACAATATGCTAGAAGAGATTTAATTATTTATTATAATGCAAGTAAAAGGTAACCAATATTATGAAGATTTAATTACATATTTAGTTATTATTTTGTTGAACTATTCGATTTTGTTTTATTTAAAAGATTTTGATCAGATTACATATTTTTGATACAGATAATTTCTTGATTTTTAAGTTGCATTATTAAAGAGGCTACCTTCAGACTTACTGATTAGGTTTATATCTGAATGTTTCTAGTTGTTTAATTTCTAGTTATGTGGAGCACTTTTTGATTAATACTTTGAGGTCTAGGGAAACTACATTAATTAATCAACGAATTGAAAATAATTTTTTATACTTTTTTACTGATTGAATCATTTTTCATTTTTAAATAAAAGTTCACAAAATTCGAGATCATCTAGGAAAATTAATCAAACATCAGATTCTAATATGTTAATATTGAGGACAGATAAGGGAATTTCCATTAATTACTTAAGGAGGATATGAAAAACTTCAGACCCTCCCCCCTCTATAGTTTCAGGATACATAAGATTTTATATTTTATATTTAATATATTAACCATATATCAATTATTTGTACTGTAAATGTGATTTAAAATATTTCTACAGATTGCGAAGGATTTTAAGTTCTTTCTAAGGACTAAAATGTGTTTAAAAGAATTACGAAATTGTACGGGATTTAACGAGGTTAACAAAGCTTTTTAGTCACTCCCAAAGATTTCAAGAGATAACAAAGTTTTAAGGTACTTCAAACGATTACAAAAGATTACAGGAGGTTTCAGAATTTTCAAATGACTTTAAAACATTTAAAGTAGTCGAAGAAATTACCTACTACAATTTCAAAAAGAATCTAAATTTTTCACGGGATTTTAGAATATATTAAGGGACTTTCTAGAAGTTTAATTAGATTTCAAGGGATTTTACAGGCGTTTAAGGGACATTTTGAGAGATTAAAAATTTTTTTATGAAATTTCGAAAATCCTCAAAGGACGTCGGGGAATTTTGATTTAAGGGATAACGAATTATTTCCACAAATTTTGAAGAATTTTAGCGTATTCAAAACAAAATCCCGAGTATTTAAAGTAATTTGAAGGGATTTGATAAGATTGTACAAGATTTCAAGAATTGCTTGAAATAATTACAACATTTTTACGTAATTTAACGAGATTTCCAAAGCTTTTTCGTGCTTTCTTGAGTTTTCAAGGTTTGATCAATTTTTTATGGAATTCAAGGACATTAAGAAAGATTTTTAATTATTTCCAAAGATTTCAAGAGATGGTAAAACATTTAGGGTACTTCAAACGATTCCAAAGGATTACGAGAGGTTTTACTATTTTCAAGTGATTTAAAAGATTCTAAAAGTTTGAAGATACTACCTAGAACATTTTCAAAAGTAATCTCAAATCTTCGGAATAATTTACAGAATTTTAAAGGACAATGATTAAAATCAGATGTGACGAGATTTCAAAAGATATCGAAGAATTTCGACGTATTTTGGGAGATTTCGATAGATTTTGAAGATTTAAGAACGATTTCCGCGTATCATAAAGGATTTAAAGAAATTCGAAGAGATTTAATGAAATTTCGAAAATTTCGAAAGAAGTGACGGGATTATATAAGGAATCCTAAGGATTTTAAGAATTTTAAAGGCATTTAAAAATAGTTTTAAATATTTTAAGTGATTTCAAGAGATTCAGGAGGATTGCTGCGGATTTAAAATAATTCACAAAATTTGAAGGATTTTAACTTATTTTTAGAGATTTTCAGGGAATTCCAACGATTTTAGGGACGACTCAAAAATCCCGAAAAGTACAATTTCCGGCGCTGTAAAATTCACGAATATTAAAATAATTTCCGAATAATACAATTTTCAGATAATAGAATTCCCAAATTGGAAACTTTCCGAATTGGAAAATTCACGAACAGTTATAATATTACCGAATCAGAAATTTTCCGAATAACACAATTTACGACAGTTTATAATGTTACCGAATTTGAACATTCATGAAAAATAAAATTCCCGACAGAAAGTGGCTAAATTATAAAATTCGCGAATTTAGACGATTAAAATTTATCGTATAAATGATATTTATTTATTAATAACACGATAATAAAATATTTTTTTTCGAAAAATTTTTCGGGGTGACTGAAAAATCCTGAAAAATAAAATTCCCGTCACTGTAAAATTCCTAAATTGAAAAATTCCCAAATAATAAAATTCCCTGATAATTAAATGCCGAATAATAAAATTTTCGGGTTATAAAATTGAAGATTCCTCAATAATCAAATTTCCGAATTTAAACAATTTTATTTTTTGTAAATATTATTTATCTATTAAAAATACCATTATCAAATATTTTTATATAAAACATTATTTGGGAATACTAAAAATCCCGAAAAATAAAATTCTTGATATTGTTAAATTCCTGAATTGGAAAATTTACGAATCATGCAATTCCCTAATAATAAAATTTCCAAATAATAAAATATCCATACAATTTATAATATTATCGAATTGAAAATTGAAAATAATTTATTTAAACCAGAAATTTCCTAAATCTAAACAATTAAAAAATTTAAAAATATTTTAAATTAATTTATTAATAATACGTAATGAAATATTTTTTAACAAACTTAGGTTTAATGTATATTTTTTAAATTATTGTTATTTTTAATTCAATATATAATTTCGAAAACCTTAAACATTAAACAATTTTTTTTGATAAAAAATTTGATTATTGTATTTTTAATAAATCAACATCAATAAAAACTTGAATTTTTGAAATTCGGGGATTTTCGAGGTTGGATATTTTATAATTCCGCAATTTCCTGACAGGAATTTCATTATTCGGGAGTTTTCCAACTTTGTAGTATTATAAACTGCCGCAGTAATAAAAATAAGAGACAATGTGTGATATCTACGTAATTCAAAGGATTCTAAGAGATACATTCCAGGATACAAAAATAAAAAAAGTAAATAATTATTTAGTTTGCATAATAACTTAAAAAGTAATTTTAAGAGCGATAACAAGTCTTAATTAGCATATATTTTTAAAAAATTCCAAAAGGGAAAATTTTTGAAGGAAATTCTTTTGACTTCCCCTCTTCCCCTGAGTAAGAATTCGTAAGATTTTTCGGACCCCTGGCCTTAAAAAAAGCCTTGCATAATTATCGAATTCCCCTAAATGAAATGATAGAATTTGAATATCTTATACTTTTTGACCTACCGATGAAAGGTCCAGCTCGAACTATGACAAATAGGTTCAACTTCTGAGCCAATTCTACAAATCGGGTAAAGTTTGCATCCCCATTAAAGTCGCAGCTTTTTCGATTCGGATGGTGTATGGCCCATTCAACGGCAGTTGACACAGTGTTGAGGCCCGCTCTCTGCAACTTTCTCAATCGATCTTCCCATCCACATGCCGCAATTCTAAAATAGTGAACCTCGCCGGCGTAAACGTTAAACTTTTTTCCATCCAACTGGAATCCTTCTTCTGTCGCAGAGAAAACGTATTTTTCTCCGATTCGGGCAATCACCTTCCCTGTGCCCAATGTTGATAACAGAGTAAATACATGAAGAACAAAAAGAGTAAAAGTTGACATTGACAAAGTTTTTCATGATACTCTGGGTGATCTGAATAGTGGCGCAAGCGACAGGCGAGGCGACATATATCGACATGTCTCGATGAATATTCGCTCGTTCCCTGAAAGAAAACATTTGAATTTGCCTCACAAAGGGTCATGTCGCATAATTTGAAAGAGAAACGGAAAAATTTAAATTTTTAAAGACCCTTTGACAATTATCATAAACTGGCAATATTATACGCGCGCAGGAAACATTGCATTGAGTGCAGTTTAATAATTAAAAAAAATAGTTTAAGAAGCATGATTTTATATTTCAAGCAAAATTTTTCATTAAAAAAGCTATATCAAAAATCTCCAGTTTTTAATGATTTTTTCATTATCTGAATTGCTTGGAATGCTTTCAAACTCCTTCAAATCTTTTTGAATTCTTTTCAGTTCCCTGAAATCAACTAAATTTCTCCAAAATTCCCAGATGTCTGAATTCATGTGAATGGTCTGAATTATATGAATTCCTTGAATTTTTTCGATTTCCTAAATTCTTAGAACTTCGTAAATTTCAAGAACTTAAAAAAAATTCTAAGAATTTAGGGAATTCATAATATTAAAGAATTTAAGAATATTAAAGGATTTTCGTGAATTCAGAAAATTCTGAATATTTAAGAAATTTAGCATAAGTAATTATTACAGGGAATTCCCAAAATTTGAAAGCATTTAGGAAATTCAAGGAATCTAGAGAATCAAGCATATTTAAGAAATTCAGGGCATTTAGAGAATTCAAGAAATTTCAGGAATTTAGGATATTTAAGCAAATCTGGGAATTCAGAATATTTAAGGATTTCAGAGAATTTAGAGAAATCAACGATCTCATAAAGTTTAAGGAATTCAGAGAATTCACGAATTCAGAAAATTCAAAAAATTGTGCGAATATTCAACAATTTCAGGGTATGTAGGGAATTCAAATATTTCTGAAAATTAAAGGAATTCAGAGAATTTAGAAATTCAGAGTACTTAGGGAAGTCAGAGAATCTGATTAATTCAGATAATTAAAAACATCAGAGGGAGGCTGAGAATTCCGAATTAACGAAATTCAGAGATTTCGGTAATTTAGAAAATTCAAGGACTTCATAGAATTTAGAGAATTTCAGGGATTTCAGAGCCTTTGACGAATTTTAGGACCTTCAGGAATTCAGAATATTCAAGGAATTTTGGGAATTCCGAATATTCAATTATTTTAAAATTATTTTTTATTTCATATTTCAAGAAATTTACAGATTTTGCGGAAATCAGGGAATCTGAACAATTGGCATTGCTCTAAATGTAAAACTATAATTTAAAAAAAATAAATATTTTTTATTTTAAGTTTTGAAAACTGCGAATGTTTAGTTTGAAAAGCTTTAAATGTGACGTACCTTTTTTTACTAATTCAAATTAAAAATTGTTTTTATTTAAGACTTCTAAATTTCAAAGGGTGCATTTTTATAAATGCAATGTCTTATTTAACTATTAGTTGGTTTTAATTTATTTTTCATCTATAAAATCTAATTATTTGTAAACGATACAAATTTGAGAGATTTGAAAATAAAAAATATACATTTTAAAGGTTTCCGAATATGCTTTTAATTAAAGATTGTTTAATTTTAAACGATTCCAGTTTTAAATAATACAATGTTGCAAAGTTTGCAGCTGAAATCTGATATAAAAGTTTCTTTTTATTTTAAAGTTTTAAAACATTTTAAGACTTTTATGATACTTGGAATCATTCTGACTTTTTTATGTTATAAACTAATAAGAAGGTTTAAGACTTCACACATATTTGAAATTAAAAAATTATAATTGTAATGGATTTTATGAATTGAAATATTTTTACTATTATTATTACTAATCAAATAATTTCTTAAATTTTGAATGGTTACAATTTCAGAACTTTACATTTTCATGTGAAAACCTCAGCTTTTAATTTTTCTCTCCTTGACAAGTTTTAATTTTGTAATTAAAATTTAAATTTAAAAAAAATTTAAATTAAAATTTAAATTTAAATTGAAAAGAAATTTAATATTTTAATTCGCTTAAAATAATTGAAATTATTCCAATAATTAAAAACCTTTCTCTTAACAGAACTTTATATTAATTTTAAATAACTGAAAATATTTAATTTCGACTCGCTTGATTTTCAATGTTCCATAGTAGAAATTCTTTAATTTTTAATGTTTTCCATTATAGTTATTTTTTATTCAGAAAATTTTTAAGGATTTTTCCAAAAGTTTTGATTTTGAAGCATTCAATTTAGTTTTAAATTATAAACTGTCGAATTTGATCCACTTCGAATTAAAAAATGATTTAAATTCGATAGATTTTAATTTTCAGTTTTATAATTTGGAAACGATTGAACTAGAATAATAAAGTTTAAATTCCTTTGAAATTTGCATGATCCAATTTCATTATTGTAATCTGAAAACATACAATTTTCATTGTTTTGAAACATTTTGTTTTTGAAACTTTAATTTGAAATTATTCAATTTCGACATTCTTCCATCAAAAATAAAATTGTTTAATTTTTTACGCTTTCAATTAGACATGATACAATTCTAACTCCTTTTTAATAAAATTGAGGACTATTCAAAATTTTGGTCTTAAGTTTTTCAATTTTGAGAACTTCTGTTTCCAAATTTTTTCAGTTTCCAAATATTTTCAGTTTCAAACGTTTTTAATTAGAAATTATACGAATTCAATTCTTTTTTATTTTATTTAAACTTGTCTCCTTTTTTTATTTTACTTATCAAAAATTAATTAAAAATCTCAGACCAGTCATCCCGAATTTTGGGAGGACGAGACGCTTTTTTATTGAATGCTGTCAATTGCAAATAAATTATTAACAATTATTGTTTCAAGAATTTTCTAAACTTAATATTTAGAAATATGTTTATGAATTACCAGCTTGTTCACGGCTAACTTTACGGAAATTTTTGTAATATTAGCTCTAGCGCTATACTTGAATTTTTAGTTTTACGGAAAACTTCGTTATATTACTCAGTGTTATTTTTAAATTGTTTATATTTTTATTGTAAGGAAATAAAAAACCAGAATCGTATAGTACGCTTGGCGCTCGAGCATTAACTGCTAGTGAAATGAGCAATCGTTGGAAGCTAATTTTATTATTTTGAAATCGTATAAAATGTTAAATTTAAGGGTTAATGGATTCAGAACCAGCATGTCAGATGAAAAAATGTTTTTTGTGTAGCTGTTCGTAAGTACGTGCACTACATATCTGAATGACATCAACCTACCTAAGCTCTGCCATTGTGTAATTAATTCTTGTCGCGCGCGCAGAAGCTAATTAATATTTACGCGGTACTCGTGACAAACGAACCCTTATATTGCTCCGACTTCTCTCTTGTTCCACCCTCTTATACCTTTAATTAATTTAATTTCTTTGACAGAAACTCGCTATATGGAGATTTTCAGCTTCGCTAAGTTAGTACCTTATTCTACTTTAAAGCGCAATATTCTACATTAAATTTAAGTGAATTAATTATGTAAACGGGCCTCTTTCCGTAAACTACTAAACCTTTATGATTGAAGATTTTTTTAATTAAAAGGGACTTTTAGAAGTGAAGGTCGATTATCGTCCGTTGATTCGAAATGAAAGGTTCGATTCGTGGATAGAAAATTCGAAGCACGTTTTTCTTTAAGATCCGGGTGGTGAGAGCGATACGAATATCTATTTGTGTCGCGAACCAATAGAAATTACTACAGTCGCGTTCGAAAGCCCTCTGCTCATGATTTGCATATTCGTTTGAAACAATATCCTCGAGCTAGCGAGCTGGTAGGTCGTTTTAACGGGGCAGGGTGGCGCGCGAGGAACTCCGGAGGTGGCAGGATTGGCGCGGGGGATGGAAAACTGCGAAAGGAGGGCGTTTGACTGTTTCAATTAAAATAAGCATACGCTACCGGTTCGCCACTACCACCTTCCAACATTCCCTACCCTTACAGGGCTCAGGAAAAAACTCTCACCCTCAGGATATTACCTAACGCTGGCACGACCTGAATGCGAAAACGGTCATAAAAAAGAATTCGTGATCTTTGTTTTTCTCTGCTATCTATTGATTTTCCGCGATACGCATACTTGGACGGAAATGCGAGATCGTGCGTGATGTCATAAAATCCTCAATTGCCTATTTTTTAAACCATAAAACGGATAACGCCTTTGTGGTGTACAGTTTCAGCATCTCAGATATAATGGGGAGAAAAATTTTAAGAGAGGAGAAAAAGTTGAGAAAATAGAGGGAAGAAAGAAAATGACCTAATAAAGATTACAAGAGAGCAAAAAAAAAAAATAAAAAGGAAAGTAAGGATAAGAAAACAAATATATTGTGCTAAGCTTCTATGCTCAGCAAAGACGTTTAAGAGGAATAAACGAAAGCAGCTAATATTTTCCGATATCCTAGCTCACCTCGAATTTTCACCAACCTCTCTGTATATATATAAGATCCTTTAAATGGGAAATCGAAACGTTTGGGAGATAACTCTGCGCTGGGTGAGAATTTATTCAAAATGGCGGCCGAAAAAGCGGCGTATTATGGGTGGAAGAAGAGATGGCGGGTAACCCCTACGATGATACGAAACATATTCCACCCTTAAGAAGTTGAAGGGTGGGCGCAACCCTCCGCGACCATAAAATAAAATTCATCGTCTGCTGGTGCGGCCTTATGCCGCCAATATCTCCGGAAAGGAGAGGCCTATTCCGGAGAAGAATTTTTCTAATCCGGCCCGAGCGAGCGAAACCTAACCTTTACCATGTCAGAGCTAAAGGGATGGCTCATCTGTTTCAGATAACAAGCCTCCTTCATACTGACGTGCGTATTGATTTCCTTTCCTGATCGGTACAGGTCTGCTTTTATCGACTGGATTCCAAAAGACATTCGATGAAATGCCTTTTGAGAGGGAAAAGTGGGTGGTATAGGGTGTGTATGGTGCTGGGATACTCGTTTAAGAATGTCTGAGCCTCCCCTCATACATCACGCTGACACTCGTCTAACGGTGTCTCACCAGATTTATCGCATTTATCAACCCAGCTCGATATTGCGCGGAATTTTCCACGCCTTGACAATTTTTACATGTCGTATTTGAAAAATTACATTGGTGATGTAAGGCAATCGGGCATTTAGGATATTTGAGGTGAACAAATGAAAAATTCAAATTGTTCTAAGTTGTCAACTCTACCACATAAAGGTCCGAATTTATGGTCCTTTTTTATTTGATTCTAATATGTTACATTTCTATACCAGGTGTAATATTTTAGGAAGAATATAACTAACAAGTCTCAATTTTTGGTCCATATAGGAAATGCACAGTATTCAGGAATAGTATTAAATTTGAATAAGGTAGTGGCATCAGTGGTTGGCTATAGACCAATGGTCGGCCACGCGTCAGTAATTTCCCGAAGAATATATAATAAGGCTAATGTTAAATAATTTGAGCAAAACATTCTGTTTATGGTATTAGCTTTAATTTGCTATAAACTGCAAACCTAAAATAGTAACTAATTTATAAATATTTAACTCACCAGGTGTTTATTTGCCTGCTATGATGGATATCGATAGATTTTCTTGCTTTGAAAGCCTACTGTTCAAGTCCTGGTCGTGGTAACAATATAGATATTTTTCAATAAATTGAAGTAAACATTTATTCCTTAATTCAAACATACTTTTAATAATATTTATAGCTAAACTTGCAGATTGGAAAGAATATCGAACTTAGTGTCCCTATTTTGAAAATTCTTTTAAGACCGAAATTGAATCTATACTTTCGTATGAACCATTTCGTGCATTAAAATCAGAACACCAAAAAGTTCACAAATTAAAATTATATTTCCAAATCTGGCGCCGGAAGCTGTCACTTTCTGATTTTTTTTGAATTTTGCTACAAATTGACTTAGTAAAAAGTTTCGAAAAGTTTACTATAGGGTAAGTGTGGGTATTACTGCGGATGCTCTATTTACTGCGGTTTCAAACAAAAATAATGATTTAGAATGTTCTGAATGTATATAATACTTTAAAGCAATTCAGAAAATTATTGTGTGATTTATTTATACTTATGACCAATGCGTCAAATCAAGTATCTATGTTTTTAACTAATTTATTCGATTGAGTATTCTAATATTACGTCACGCTCGATCGGTAACATTAAAATCTGTAAGGCTATACCACTTGGTGAACTGCAAAGCATTCTTTAGATAGGAGTTTGACTAAAACTAATTAATTTCGGCGAAATTAAATAAAAAATCGTCATATGGCTTTGCTTTTAAGAAAGAAAAGCCACTTATTTAATTATTGTTGGCAATTTGGAAAATGTGCGATTAGGCAATCCCTCACGAAAAATTATAATTTGCCGTAATTAAGGTTATAACCTCAGTTGCCAGCGACTTATGCCATAATACTTTTCTAAGTAGTTTTATATCTAATAAAGTTATATCAAATATACTTTAAAAGATTTTAAAAGACTTTAAGTGATCTTAGGATTTCTTAATAGATTTTTAACGATTTAAAAAAATTTGAAAGCATTTTAAAAGAATGCAGAAAAATTGAACGATTTTGAAGGAATTTTAAAGATTTTTTAAAGAATCCAAAAAGCTTGAAGGATTTTCAAGAGATTTGATCACATTTTAAGGCAGTTTAGGTGATTTCAAAGAATGTCAAGCGAGTTACTGAAAAGTTATTTAAAATGATTTTAATGAATTTGAAGAGATTTCAAGGGATGTATTTTTTTTATATTTTAAGGAATTGCAGAAAATTCATAGGATTTAAATTAACTATGCTCAATTAAAAATTTTTTTAATGATTTTAAAGAAAATGAAGGGATTTCAAAAAAATTCGGAGTAGTTTAAGGATTAAAAAAAAACTAAAGAATTTCTGAAAATTCAAGTGATTTTAAGGAATTACATACTATAGGGACTTGACGTTATTTTAAGATTTTCTTTTAAAGGATTTAAAAGTAATTTTAAAAATTTTCAAGATTTTTAGACAGTTTTAGTGATTTTAAAGATTTTAAAGATATTTAAAAAGTTATTTAAAAAGATTTTAATAAATTTTAAGACTTCAAGGAATTTCAAAAAATGCAATGATTTAAGAATTTTCAAGAGATTTGGAGGAGTCTAAAAAATGTAAGGATTTTAAGAGATTTTAATTAATTTTAGTCAATTTTGAACTTATTAAAATGATTTCAAAGAAGATAAAGGGAGTTCAAAAAAATTCGGAGGACTTTAAAGATTTCTAAGAACTCAAGTGATTTTTAAAAATTACTATGGACTTGGTGGAATCTTAAAATAATCCAAAAATAGTTCAAAAAGATTTAATGATTTACCAGAGATTTTATTAGATTGTACGACACTTTTAGTGATTTTAAAGAAAGTCAAGCGTGTTATTGAAAAGTTATTAAATCGGATGTAATGAATTTTAGGAGATTTCAAGGTATTTAAAGAAATTTATTGTTTATTTAAAGGAATTAAAGAAAATTTAAATTATTTTAAGGGATTTGAATTACTTACAGTCGATTTCGAGAAACTTTACAAGATTTTAAACGATACTAAAGAAATTGAAGGGATTACAAAAGATTCGGAGGAGTTTAAGGATTTTCGAGAAATCTTACAGGATTTCTAAGAAGAATCGCAGACTTCGATAATTTTTATGTTCTACTGATACCTTTCTCTTGCGCCACCTTTCAATGCGCAAAAATAGTCGTTTGACATCTTTGAAAAACACACTATAATGTATTACAAAATTCCAAAATTGTGACCACCAAATGTCACAACCATGCTACTTAACCTCAATCAAGGAACGTTATATTTTTTTCTTGATGGATTGTCAAAATCTCACACTTTCCAAATTGCCAAAAATAATTAATGAAATGGCTTTTCTATCTGAAAAGCAAAGCGATATCACGAATTTTCACTTACTTTCGTCTACAAAAATTAATTTAAAACAAAACTCCAACGTAATCAATGCTTTGCAGTCCACCAAGTGGTATATTCAAGTAAATATAATTCTTTAACTAATAACTAGCTTACGAGGGTGGATTGATAAGTTTCCGGCCTGACCAAGAGATTGCGCCACTAGGCCTACCTTGAGGTGGCGTTCTATAGTACCATCCTTAGATAGCTTGTAGC
>NC_046665.1:100207412-100225693 GCF_010883055.1 Belonocnema kinseyi | reverse complement strand
CCTTGGAGGAGATTATGTTGAGAAATAAAAAAAAAAAATTCTTAAAAACGTTGTTTTTCTTGGTCAGGCCGGAAACTTATCAATCCACCCTCGTAGAATAGAAATGGCTACAAATCTTGGGGAAAAAATAATGGGGACACAGAAGAAACAAAAGTTGAAAAGCAATTCAGATATAAATTCTGGGGATAATCGCGCCATACAAAAAAAAAAGAAGTTAGAAAAGGGTATCAGTGATCTTTTATTTTGCCCTTGCCGATCTTCATGTTTTTGCATCCTGAGATTACGCCCAGCCTTTACACCTGAAAGGCTTCTTACCTTTTATTTTTTCTGTGGACGCAAAATAAGAAATTTTGTCAAAAATTGATGGTATTGATTTGATATTGATTTAATTGATGGTACTGATGATATTCTGAGGGATAGATCAGGAAAATATGTGTATGCTGTTTGTTGGCACAACAGTTCCATTAGTTGCCGCGACCATTCAGTTAGTGCCAACAACTAAGAAAATGTTTGTCCCAACTAATAAAAAATCAGTACTATATCTTACAACCAAAATAGTTGGCCCAACTAACCATATTTTTTCAGTTAATTATTGTAAAGTTTTTGTATAAATTTAAAGACAGATATTTATTACAATGTTCCCTAAAATTGAAGGACAACATGGTGTAAGGTTTTCGATAATCCTCGATTACAAGGTCGCTAAAACGTATAAGCGTTTCAGAGGAGGGTGCCAACGTCATGATTCGTTTCATATTTGCTTTTGTTCGCACGCGTCTGTTTGCACAGCAACGAATATTACGTGTGAATTCACTGCACGTTAATCCGTATTAGGTACTCCGTTTTCGGGCTACAGAAACTTCAGCGAGCCGGAGATGTATCCATTTATCCAGAAAATAATCCACAGATAGCATCGGGCTATCGCCAACTATAACAGAGCGAAATAGCCATTGTTGTCCTCGAATTGCTACAGGGGTTGAAGGTGGGTGGGATTAAAGATTATTTACGCGATGGAGATAACGTTTTTATCTGCCGGCAGTAATCAATCTTTGAAAAAGGGGTTGCTTACCAAACGTTTTCACGGTAGGGCAAGCGATAAATTCTGCGCGTCACGATGTGTTCATTTGTCTGGAGTCTGGACACTGTACCCCTGTTAAGATGACTGCAGATGTTTATGAATCTGCGAGCTTTTAGAATTTTTTCCTTCATTTCAACCCTGCAAATTCAGCCGCGTGCAATAATCGTTAAGTGAGTGCAAAATTCAGGGTGGTCACAGGTTAGAGAAACCTGAGGAAAAACCTGGAAATGAAGGAAATGTCAAGGATTTTTACAAAGATAGAAAAGAGTAAGGAATTTCTGTAAAAGGCACATTTAGGCAGTATAATCACTTATTAAAATGGTTTAGGTCTTAAACTACCTTTAAATTTTCTTGAAAAAAAATGTTTAGTGTATTTTAAAGGATTCTATTTTTGTTAAATATATTAAATTAACCTGACGGGACTGCCACACGTTCACTCTCAGGCAGTGTAGTTACTTATTAAACTGAAAACATCACTTTGGTCACTTTATTTTTTATAAATGAACCTATGGGGGGTTTATATCTCAATAACCTAAAGGGATTTCAAAATGTTTGAGAGATTTTAGGATATTTTGAAAAATTTTAAGCAATTTTCAAAAGCCTAATAAAGTTTCAAAGGATGTCGAAAGATTTCAAAGGAAATCAAATATTTTAGGTTATTTTAAAATTTTCCAACATATTTTAAATAAATTTAAATAATTTGAAAATATTCCTCTGAGAAATTTCCACCAAGATATTTCTCCAAGACATTTTTAATTAATTTCAATAATTTAAAGATATTCCAAGGGACTTTAAATTTTTGAGGGTACTTTTAAAATTACAATTTAAGAAATTTAAGTTAGATAAAAATCCAAATTGAAAATCCTATTTAACGTCCAATAATTAAATTGATGCAAACTAATTTAAAAAAGTACCTTTAAAAATTCCAAAGTATTTTCAAGAAAGATTCCTAAAATCTTTAAGATTTTGGGGTATATTTAAAAATTTCAAGAAATTTCCAATTGATTTCAATAATTTTGATGGATTTTAAAGAAGTTTGAAGATTTTATGGTATTTTCAAATTTCAGATAGATTTTCAAGAGCTCTAGAAATTACAAGGTATTCCAAACAATTAAAAAGTTTCAAGGAATTTCAAAAGATTTGAAAGGATATTAAATACTTTAGGTTTTTTTTTATTTCGAGGCATTTTCAAGAGATTTGAAATGTTCAAAGAATTTTCATGAATTTAAATTATTTGAAGTGTTTTAAAAAGTGTTCATGGGGGCTTAAAGAATTTTATAAGATTTCGGAAGAAACATTACGATTTCATGAAACCTTTAAGGTCTTAGAATATATATTTTTTAATTTCTATGGGTTTTGATGACATTTTGGAAGATTTCAATGATCTTGAAGGATTTTAAACTTCTCAGGGTATTTTAATTTTCCGGAATTTCAGGAAATGTCATCAGCAGAACTATTAATTTATAGAATATTGTTAAAGATTCCAGAAGATTTTATTAAGTTTCTGAGAATTTCAATGATTTTAAGGGATTTTAAAAGCCCTCAATGTATTTTAAGAACTCTCAACGTATTCTAATGGCTTCTCGAGGCATTTTAATAATTTTTCCACTATTTTAGGAAACATCACCTTAAAAAGAAAATATTTATTTAAATAAAAGAAATATTTGTTTGAGCCTATATCAAAAATAGAATTTGTCTTATTAAAATAAAACTTGTTTGAGTTAAATAATGGTGTGTTTGAATCAAATGAATTTTATTTCAGTCAAATACATTTTTTTAATGAATCAAATATTTGTTTGACTTTATCACAAAGAAAGAATTTGTTTGATTCTAAGAGATTTTCACTTCCTATTTGAAAAGACTATGAGGAATTTTCAAGAGCTGTAATAAGTTTTAACGGATTTCAAAACATTTCAAAGGATTTGCAATATTATAGGGTATTTTAACAGACCCCAAGGAATTTTTAATTCATTTCAGTAATAATAATTGCATTTCAAAGAACTTCAAAAGTTTGAGGTTTTTCCTAAATGATTCCAAGGAATTTTTAAGAACTTTGAAAATTTGTAAAAGGTTTCACAATATTTTTCACGAGTTGAAATATTATAGGGTATTTTTTAATCTTTTAGGATATGTTAAAGGATTCCACGTTTTTGAAAATACATATCAATAATTTGAAGGGATTTCAATGTATTTCGAAGTTTTTAGGACATTTTAGAAAATTTTGAGAAATTTTTAATAATTTTAAAACGTTTTAAATGATTACAAAAGATTTCTATGAAGAGTTTGAAATATTCTACAGCATTTTAAAAGATTCGAAGCCATTTTTAATATAGTTTAGTAATTTTAGATTATTTCAAAGGATTTGACAGATTTCAGTTTATTTTTAAAATATACAATGAATTTGCAAGAGCTTTAAAAATTTTCAAGGGATTGCAAAACATTTCAATGATTTAAAAAGAAGCTAAAGGTATTTAAAAAATATAGATTTCAGACTTAAAGAGTTTTAAAAAAGATCAAAGAATTGGAAATATTTTATAGGATATTCCAAAAGACTCCAAGAGATTTCTAATAAATTTGAATGATAAGAAGGTATTCCTAAGGATTTTAAGGTATTTTATGAATTTTAATGAGCTTTAAAAATTTCCCAGGAATTAAAATATATTATTTTAAAAGATCCCAAAGCATCTTCGAAAGATTAAAAAAATTCAAGGAATACAAGAATTTTAAAGATTTAAGGGTATTTATAAAATTCTAAAGAAATTTCAAGAACTTTAAAAGGTTTCAAAGGATTTGAAATTTTTTATAGGATATTTAAAAAAATTCCAAAGAAATTTTAAAAGATTTCAATATATTATTAAGGATTTGAAAGCTTTAATTGTATTTTTAAAACTTCAAAGAAATTTTAATGAGCTTTTCAATGTTCCAATAGATTTGAAAAGATTAAGGATGGTTAGAAATATTTTATAGTATGTTCAAATATTCCAAAGATTTAAAAATTGATAGCAAATTTTTCAAGGAATATTTAAGGATTTTATTGGAATTAAAAAAAATCGATGGGGTTTTCAAGAATTTCCTAGTATTTTGGAAGATTAGCGAGGAGATAAATGATTTTAAGGAATTTTAAGAGCACTTAAGGTATTTTAGGTTTTCGAGGACTTCAAGAAATGAAGAGATTCTCAAATATTTTTTGCTATTTACTTTAAATCATCCTGAATTTTTTTTGATTTATTATAAAATATTGAAAAGGATTTGAATTCTTAGAAATTCTTTGGATTTAAAAAAATTCATTTAAATTATTCTTAATTCATTTTAAACTTACTGAATCCAATCAATTTTCAAATTGTTTTTAATTGGTTTGATTTTTTCAACATTCATTTGGAATCTTTATGAATTTCATCCAATTCATCTAATTTCCCTTAAATTTTTCTATATATATTCTGATTTCACTGCAATTAAAGAAATAAAAATAGTAATTTTTCAATTAATTTGAATTATTTTGAATTTAACTGTAGATGTTTTCAAGTCTTATGAATTTAATTCTTTTTAATTCTGTTAAATTGAAAAGAACATTCGTCAGATTATTGTTGCATAATAGTAACTTTTTTGGGTTAGAAATTATTTATTTATAATTTCCAAATTTTTCATTATACTTATTAAAGATTCGATATAACAAATTTTACAATATTAGAATTTTGTTATTTAAATATCAGTGGTCAGGGTAAATGGAAAATTAATCGTTAATGAATTAATTATTTGAAATCTGAAAGAACACTTTATAATTTTTACCATTTTAAATAGTAAATTTGACCACTAGGTTTTCACCACACTGGAATCGATGCTATTTAAAAAAGGCAACTATTGCCATTATAAACTCATTAATTAAATATTCCAAGCGTCAACACTCTTAATTTGATGACAAAATAGAAAAATTCTGATACTTGGCACATAGGTCTGTAATTTGACGCCACATGGTCAAAATGATGTGTGCCATTCGGAATGGAATAGTTAACGGCTAAAATATGAGTGGGGGGGGGGGGGGGGGGGGGGGGGGGGGGGGGGGGGGGGGGGGGGGTACTGAAAACGGTCCATGGTCCCTTAAAAAAGTTTTCTCTTGTTGCACTCTGAATGATTATTGGAAACTCGATTATTGTCATGTGAAATGGTAATAAATATAATTTTCTACCATTTATCAAATTCTTTGAAAATTACCTTATCTGGGTGTCTAAAAGTGCATCTAAAACTTGCAGCCCTCGACTGAAAATAATAGCATTTGATACAAATTATTCAAGTGACAAGTTTTTTGGAATTTTTATTTGTCAAAAAATATTCTGATCAGTAGCTTATACTAATTGCAATTTTTGGATATTACACAGAAATAGTATTTTCAAATTAAAAAATTTTTGAAAAAAGTTCTCCTTCTCTCCGTTGGGAATAGAACCACAGGTCTTCCGATTGCCGGAAGGTTGCTTTTATCATTAAGCTACTAGAGAGATTGGTAGAGGAATCTTTTCTCAGCAATACTCGCTGTCTTTAGCAAGGTATTACGAATTATTTAAGTCGAATTTACAAGCAATCTGTATTATCAAAGGAGGTGGAAAAGACCTATCAGTGGAGATATCTATCATCAACCGTAAAAATAAAACTCCACACAATCGATCTAAGTGAACTCCTCAAATAAAAGAAATTCCTAAAGTGATTTCAGACTAGATGGAACTATGAATTAAAAATTCTTCAATTAATATTTTTTAAAGAAAGATGTTTTCCTTCGCTCCGCTGGGAATCGAAGCACAGGTCTTCCGATTGCCGGTCGGGTGCTTTTACCACTAAGCTACTAGAGAGATCGATAGACGAATCTTTTTCCAAAAATACACACTGTCTTTAGCAATCGGAAGACATGGTTCGATTTCCAGCAGAGGGAAGAAGATCTTTCTTCAAAAAAATTTTAATTAACAATTTTTTGAATTTATACTTCCATATAGTCTGAAAGAACGTTAAGGATATTCCTTCTAAATTCGTCTAGTATTTTCAATTATTTTTTTGGTTGATCGTTACGATTTGCGTAGTGATCTGACAAAGTTGTGAAATATTCAAAATACAAAACGTATTTTCAACTTCTTTTTTGATGGAAGATTATGATTTGCATATTAATCATGGAAAGTGGCAAAAATTCCAAATACGATTACCGAAAATTTCAATAAATTTCTTTTGTGAAAATGGTAATTTGTTTCAAGAACTCGATAACTCTTGTTTCGTCTGGAAATTTGGTTGATGTGTTCTTCAGAAATATTGACTATCCAGTTTATCAAAAGGCTGCAAGTAAAATAGGTTTGAACGAATTTGAAGAATTAAACCTTGATTTGAAATTCCACCTATTGCTATTTCTATTCCTACTCTATTAAGTACTGGCTGCCACACACAATGGGTATGAATCGAAAACATGATACCCAAGGTCTCCAATCAGATTGACGGTCGATCGTCCGGAAGGGTGAATATCAGAGGCTAAACACTATACTGCATAGCTAGTTAACGCACTCGGATGAGTGTTCTCTCGGGATACGTATAGAAAAGGCTACCACCATACCACAGTGTTTCCAGGGAGAATAGATACGTATGCTAATGCAGCGTGATGCTCGTTATAATAATCTGCTTGGTCGTACGTATGTACACGTTGGCAGGTTGTGCCTAGGGTAGTGGTGGCGGGAACGCCACTATCTGGAGTGCGGGATCAGGGCCAATGGGGGTGTGAGAGAACTACGTAAGCCGGTTATCTAAATACCGTAAATAACAACATGCTCTCGGAACCATACCGGCCGGCTCCTCCCTCGCTACCCTTTAGCTCTGCGATATGCTTCAACCTCTAGCTCGCACCTATAACGCGACCGGCCAGCTTTCTTGATCCCAAATTGATGCTTCTAAAGACTATTTTCCCGCGGGAACGATTATTGCGATGTCCAGATCTTTCTTGAATCTAAAGCCTGGAGATCAAGCGAGTCTGATTGCTGTTTTATGTTAATTAAGATTGTGCAGGGGTTTCGAACTTAAAGTTCTGCTGCAGAATGTTTCAAGTTGTTCAAACTGTGGATAGGGGAAAGATACCACAGTCCTGAATATCAATGACTTTATTTTGTTGATTTGTTTTAGAAAAAGTTATATTTGTATATTTCTCGTATTTAAGTTCTTTCGTTTTGATGATTTTATCGGATTTTAAAAAATTTAAAGGGATTTCAAAACTTTACAAAGTATATCCACGATATGTAGATAAATTTCAAAAGATTTAGCAAAATTTCAAAAGATTCAACTGTCACGTGATTTAATTTTATGGAATTTACAAAATTTTCAATAGAATACATTGGATTTCAAAAGACTGCAATGATTCCTATAGATTCTACAAGATTTCATAAAAGGTGTATACCAGATATTTAGAATGAATAACTTCTCGTCTCTATAGTTATTGGACGCACGTAATACGCCAAATTTTATCAATAAAAAAAGTAATTTCAACAGCCCGTATATTGATCGTTCAAATTTTCCCGAAATATAGTCTCATTTTTTTTTCTTATAAACCTGCGGCTAAGAAATTATAGGAAAATTTCCAATCATGAGACAATCAATGTTTTCTTTATTATATAACTAATACTATGCTTTATTACCTACTCATAAATGTAGCACCATTCAAATTCTTGAACCCAGCCCTAAGCTTAGTTAGGATGGATGCTGCAAAAAGTTCAATTTTTTTCTTTCTTTGTTCAATCTTTGAAATCTACCTGAAAGCATTGCGAAATAATTGAAGTCTTTTTGAAATATATGGAAATATGTTTTTAATCTTTGTGAAATCTTCATCAAATCTTTGAGAAGTAATGGCTACTCTTGTCAAATCTTTATAATATCTTTAGAAATCTTTGCAAAATATTTGAAATATTGTAATATTTGTAAAATTATTAAAATCTTGTTTTAATTTATCTGAAATCATTATAATATAATTGACTTTGAAGTGCAGCCGATATCTTTAAAATCTCTGGGAAAACATTGAACTCTTTGTGAAGTCTTCTAAATCTACACTGTTAAAAATTTCTGTAGGAAACCTCCACTACATGTACTGGAAGTTTATTTCCGAAACGTAAGGTAATGCTGCAATACACAATGTTGTAGTTTCCAAATTCTGGCATTGGTAATCTAAATCATTTCTAAGAACACTTGTTCCTGGAAAAAAAAACTGACGGAGCTAAACCTTTTGTTAATGTATAGGGTATAACGCGCGTATTGACGGAATTCATTGATTTCACGGAATTAATAGAATTCTTTGAATTCACGGAATTTATGGAATTCTAGGAATTCACGCTATGCACGGAATACAAGAAATTCAAGAGATTCATAGATTTCATGGAATTTCCGGAATTTACGGAATTCAAAGAGTTAAATAAATTCACAAAATTCATCAAATTCACAGAATTCATCAAATTCACGGAATTCACGAAATTTGCCGAATTTACGGAATTCACGCAATTTATGAATTGAAAGATGTCACAGTATAAAAAGAATTTACGCAAATCAAGAAATTCACGGAATTCATGGAATTCAAAGAATTCACAAAATTTAGGGAAATTCATGGAATTCAAGAAATTCACATAATTGAACTAATTCATGAGATTCTAGTAAATAATGGGATTTATGGAATTCACAAAATTTAAGGAATTCATGAAATTCAATGAGTTAATGAAATTCAATGAAATCACGGGTTTCACGAAATGTATGGAATTAATGGAGTTCCACTAATTCCTAGAATGCCATTAATTTCGTGAATTACTTAAATCCCTATAATTCGGTGAATTCCGGGTGTTACGTGAATTCTGTGACTTTCTTAAATTCCGTAAATTCCGTGATTACAATTAATCTCGCGCATTTCTTGAATTCCTTGAATTATTCGAATTCCATGAATTCTTTAAAATCCATGAATTCTTTGAATTCCATGAATTTTTTGTATTTTATGAATTATTTGAATTCCATGAATTCCTTGAAGTTCGTCAATTATTTAAATTTCTTGAATTCCATGAATTCCTTGAATTATTCGAATTCCATGAATTCCTTGAATTTCGTGAATTCTTTGAATTCCATGAATTCGGTGAATTCTGTAAATGTAGTTCCTGTTTATTACGTGAGTTCCATAAATTAAGTGTATACTGTAAATTCCGTAAATTCCTTTAATTACGGAAATTCCGTAAATTCCTTTAATTACGGAAATTCCATAAATTCGATGAATTACGTGAATTCCTTGATTTTAATTAATTAAATTTCATGAGTTTCCCAAATCCAGTGAATTCGATGAATTTTGCAAATTCTTTGAATTCGTTGAATATCTAAATTTTCATTATTTTCGTGAATTTCATGAATGCCATAAATTTCTCGATTTCCTTTAATTCTATGAATTCCGCGAATTCCGTCATTTTTATAAATTTCTTGAATCCCTTGCTTTCCATTAATTTCGTAAATTTCTTGAATTTCATAAATTCCTTGAATTTCATAAATTTGGTGAGTTTCTTTAATTTCATGAATTCTGCGAATTCCGTGACTTCTGTGAACTTCATAAATTCCTTCATTTTTATGGATTCTGTGAAGTCCATGAATTCTGCGAATTTCATGAATGTTATGAATTTCGTGAATTTAATCAATTTCTTGAATTCCTTGAATTCGGCGAATTCTGCGAATTCCTTGAATTCCATTAATTCCGTAGTTTCCTTGTGCACAATTTTCATCTTACAAACGGCTTTAATACATGTATTGGAATGCTGGACAATAACTTCACGATTTACAACACTTACAATACATGTATTGCAATTTCGTCATTCCAATACAATGGTTGCAATTTTACCTTGCGCTTGTATTTTATAATTCTGGCAGATGTGTTGAGGAATTCCAAACATTTTAAATTGTGTATTCAAAATCTTTTAAATAAGTGGGGACTTATTGAAATATGTGTACCAATATTTGAAATACATCGAAGTTGTTGAGAAACTTTTGGAAACCTTTGAAATATTTGGTAATATTTGTGAAATTATTGAAATCTTTAAGAAACCATTGAAATCTCTGTGCCGTTTTTGATATCTATCCGAAATCTTTGGAAAATCATTGAAAACTTTGTGAAATCTTTTAAATCTGTTCTTAATTTTGAGAAATATTTGAAATATTTGTGAAATCTTTAAAAAACATTGAGATCTTTCTCATATCTTTGGAAATATTTGAAATATTAAAAAATATATATTTGGTAATATTTTCGAAATTATTGAAATGTTTTTGCAAGCTTTGAAATTTTCCGTACATTTTGGAATTTATTAAAAATCTTTGCGAAATATTTGAAATATTCTGCAATATTTATAAAATTATTGAAATATCTGTAACTTTTCAAAATCATAGAAATTGTTTCGTCATCTTTAAAATATTTGTCAAAATCTTTGGCAATATGAATTTTATACCTGTGTTTATCATTTGTTATTTATTATTTATGTTTAATTTCCTTGCACTATAATATTATTATACTGTGTATAAATTGTACTATTTAATATTATAAGTCGATGCCTATGCCCTGTTTAGAAAAAAAGGATCCGCCGCTTTTGCTTCAGACCCCCCCCCCTCCCTCTCCAAACTAATTTACGCTTCCTTTACTACCTGTAACTTGTTCTACTAAAAGACTTAATTTCGATCTAATTGCGATTTCGTGTTACAAATTATGCTCGTTAGCATGCGTGTTTTATAAGTTGAGAGGAAAAGAGTTACGGAAGTCAGTGCAAAAATTAAATTTCGGGAAACGGCAAATTTTGTGCGATATTATCTAATTGAGGTAGCGTGGGACGGATACGTAATCTTGCTCGGTATTTACGCTCGGTCGCACGCATCTCCCTGGGCAAGGTATGGTTAGGCTTCAATGTTTTCCCTATTTCTTCCCCCGGCAATTAGCACGAATTCTTGAATAGTCCGAATACCATCAGGTTTAAATTCTTATCAAGAAATCTTCCCAATCTCCAACATCTGGTACAATTTCTATTCACTACTAACATCTTGAGAAAACAGTAATTATTTTTTCAAGTAACATCCTACTCTGTAAAAAAATTTCGGGAATTGTCCCTACATTTTAGTTCCACGTTTTCGTTTGGGAAAATAATTTCCATGAAAGTCCTTATAATTCACTAAAAAATTGAAGAAAATTCGCTAAAATTTAGGAAATTCG
The DNA here is from genome assembly GCF_010883055.1 of Belonocnema kinseyi. Lineage (NCBI taxonomy): Eukaryota > Metazoa > Arthropoda > Insecta > Hymenoptera > Cynipidae > Belonocnema > Belonocnema kinseyi. The sequence continues at coordinate 100,214,399 of NC_046665.1, read as the reverse complement.
AAAATATCCACAATTTGTGGGGAAATTTTTCTAAAATTATGTCATTTTTATGAAAGTTTCTGAATATTTCCTAAAATTTGGGGAATTGATTGATTCCGGCTAAATGTAGGGAATGGATCCAAAAGCAATGCTTGATTTTCCATGTGAATTTGGTAAATTTTCTAAAAATTTTAGAGGTACCTTATATTCATAAAGATAGTTAACCCTAAAATAAACTGGCACAATATTTGGAATAATTTGACACATTTTTTTGAAGACAAAATTTATGAATGTAATATTCATCGCAAAGATTTTTAATAAATACTTATTATGTTGATAATTTTGTGGGGGAAATAAAATTTTAATCAAAATAATGATCAAAATCTACAAAAAGACGTACTCTTATTTTTTGATAGTATTTTTTAGAAAATTGCGAATTTATAGAAACATTTATGAATAATTATACAAGAAAGTTTAAGCGTAGAGAATGTTCCCCATCAAATCTTAGGGAGAATGCAACACTTTTTGTTAATATTTTTAAACAATTTTGGGAGATTTCTCTAAATAATGAGTATCTATTTTCAAAATGTTTTAGTGAATATTCCACAAATCTTGGAGAATTTTCCCTATTGTTCGGGAAAATCTTTTGAAATTTAAGGTATTTTTACACAATATCATAGGGAATTTTCCCCAATAGATTTTATGGAAAATGTACCAAAATGTGTGGAAATTAGCATCAGCACAACTTTTGGGAAGCATTTTTGCTCTAACTTTTGGTTCTATTAGAAACTTAATCTGTCAAAGTAGGATGGCCGTAGGGCAGGGTCAATCTTTAACTGTCACTTGCTGTCACCTTTAGTAACTTTTTTTCCCAAATCACTATTCAGTCACTCTTTTAAGACAAAGTCATAATAGTCTCTTTTTTAAATGAAAAGATAACTTTAGTCACTTTTCATTTAAGAAATTAACCTATGGTTTAACTACTGCTGAATTTAGGTCTAGAACAAATTCTGAATTTTCTTGAATTCTTTTGAAATATTTTAGGGTATTTTAAGAAATTTCAAGGATTTTTAAAAATAGATCTGAATAATTTGAAGTGATTTCAAAGGATTTAGAGATTTCAGGATATTTAAAAAAATCCAAAGAATTTTCAAGAGGATTTAAAAGTTGCAAGGGATTTGAAATGCTTTAGGATACTTTAAAAGATTTAATGAATTTTAAGTATATGTCAATAATATAAAGAGCTTGCAAAGGATTTATATGATTTTGTGGAGTTTTTAAGAATTCCAAGAAATTTTTAAACAGTTTTCCAAATTTGCAAGAGATTTCAAAATATTTCAAATGATTTAAAAAAATATATGTGTATTTTAAAAGATTTCTGAGAATTTTAATGATTTTATGGGAGTTTAAAAGTTTTGAAGGTATTTTACGAAATTCTCCAGGATTTCAGCAAATGAGATTTAATTTAATTTTATGGCAGTATTACCGCAGATTTCAGAGAATTTTAAACATTTTAGGATATTTAAAAAGATTCCAAGAATTTTTATTTGATTTTAATAATTGGAAGAGACTCTAAAGAATCTAAAAAATTCGAATGTATTTCAAACAAATTTAAGCAATTTTCAAAAGCTTTAAAAAAGTTTAAGGGTTTTCAAAAGATTATAATTATTTGAAATATCTTATTTAATAGATTTCAATCATTCGAAGCGATTTTAGAAGATTGGCAAAATTTAAGGGTATTTAAAAAAATTCCATGAACTTTATAAGAGTTTAAAATGCTTTATCAGGGGATTTCAAAAGATTTTAAAGGATTTGAAAGGTGTTATATTTAACAGTATTCCAAGGAATTTTCAAGAGTTTTGAAAAGTTTCAAGGGACTTTGAAGGATTCCAAATTACTTTTAATGTTTGTAATCGCTTTCAGTAATTTGAAATATCTTAGAGTATTTTCTAATAGATTTCAATCATTTAAACAGATTCCAACGGATTTACAAAATGTAAGGGTATTTTAAAAACCCCCAAAAAATGTTCAAGAACTTGAAAAGGTTTCAATGGATTTCAAAAGATGTCAAAGGATTTTAAATATTTCATGGTATTTAAAAAGATTTCAAGGGATTTTCAAAAGCTTTCGTAAGTGTCAAGGGATTTCAAGAGATTTGAAATATTTTAATGTTTTTAAAAATATTCTTATAGAATTTTAATTGATTTCAATCATTTGAAAGGATTTCAAAGAGTTTGAAAGATTTTGTGGCATTTTTAACTATTCCAAAGAATTTGAAACAGTCTTTGAAATTTGGAAGGGATTTAATAATATTTTATAGGATAAATTTTAGGATAGTTTAAAAGATTTCGAGAAATTTCCAATTTTATCTCAATGATTTGAAGGGATTTTAACACATTTGAAAGATTTGAGGGTTTTTCAAAACACTTCAAGGAATTTTTAGGTTCTTTAAAAAATTGTAAGGGATTTAAAAAGATTTGAAAAGATTTTAAATATCTTAAGATATTTTTGAAAATGCCAATAAATTTCCAAGAGCTTAAAAAAGCTTAAAAAAATAGGGTTCAAAATATTTTAAAATAGTTTAGGGGTTTTTTTTTGTTCAAGGAATTTTTGAACCTTCAAAAAGTTTCAAGGTATTTCAAAATAGAACGATTTTACAGGACCTATAAGATATAATGATATTTTCAAACATTCCAAGGGTTTTATATTATTTCCGAGAATTCCAATGATTGAAGGGATTTTAAAGCTCTCAAAGTATTTAAAAAAATTGTCTAGACTTTCAGGCAGTATCTTCAGATTTCATAGATTTCAAAGAATTTTTTATAAGAAGTATTATTCGAAACGCACTAAATCCTACTAAATACAATTATTTTTTCTATAGTCTTGTATTGATTCACTCTAAAGTTTTTTACACTCACTATAAATTTCTGAACATTTCATCAAAGTCTTTCGAATTTTCTTGATTTTTTAAAAGTTCATTTAAAAATTACTGAATTCATTAAATTATTTTATATTTGTAAATTTTTCATTTTCAATAGAGAAAGTATTCATACGAATACGGACGATACAATATTTTCACGATAAAAGAAAATTTGTCAGTCATTTACAATGTAAATTCTGCTGGTTCGTTTTATGTTTAGGTAAAATGCAAGTTTTTGTTTGATCGACCAAAATATTTTTTTGTACCACCAAAAACACTTTGTTGGATAAATTTAAATATTCTATTATAATAGATAGAAGAAAATGGTTGCTTGAATCAACCAACAGAAATGGTATAATCAACTAAATTTTACTGACCACAAAATTTTCTTGGGACAGCCAAAGATTTTGTTGTCGATATAATAACCATATTCTAGGGTCGACTCAACGAAAATTTGGTTTACTCAACCAAATATTTTTCTGGGTACAGTAATAAATATGTCTCGACAAGTTCAAGTATGCTTGGAGAAATATGTCATGGAATAGCAAGTTGATGTATATGAATATAAAATCAAGACATACAATAATAATCGATCATAAATGTTAATTTCAGTTCCGTTCGCTCTCTTGATCAATGTCAAAACAGAAAAACAATATAATTTCTTTCCATATTTTTATTGTTCGATATGAACCAATTATGGCTCAATTTTGTTTCAGCAGATTTTGAAAATTATTTTGATGGTGAATTTATAACAAAATACCACGCGTTCCAGTCAAAATCCGAATCCAAATTTCTCCAGTCAATGTTGAAGAATCGTTAGAAAAAAAAATTAACTCTTCATAGTTGAAATATATCCCACGCTGTAAACAAATATACAAAGTAGGGACGCGAAAACTTTGTCCACAAACAAACAAAAATTACTCTTTACAGTTACAACGAACCAACACAAGCTTCTCGGAGTACAAGGACCATGGTACTAAATAAGTTAGAATGATCGCTTGAGCTGAAGTGACAGTTTCCAACGAGCTTTTGTGAACAATTGATGAAACGTTTGACAATCGATATTTCTGAGCACTATATTTAAATTGTTTTATAAACAAATTAAATCCTTACAAAATCTATTAATGAACTGCTGGTATTTGTTGGGACAACATTAATATTGTCAGTTCCCGACTAATCAATTTATATCGAATAGAAGGGTTGTGGGTTAGGTGGTATTTTGGATTGCTGTGCTTTCTGGACGCTCATCAGTCACCGCTTTTCGCGGAGCGTCCCTGTTGCCAAACAGAGAGTTTAATATTGACAAAGGGTTAACGAGACTCATGTGGTAAAGCATCTAACAGAAACAAGTGCATCGTATGTGGTATGCATGCGTGGGTGCAGCAGTGCATGTGTTGGGTGGGATTCGCCTCTTTGTCCGATCAGTCTCGCTCCTTTTGTTCAGTCAATGTTTCTGGCTGGTGCTAGTTTCCATAGCACACAACTGATTTTAACCGTCGCGTCGAGTCTACCATTGCTGGGCGATGGTGATCCGATAAACGGATAGATATCCGTCCGTCCACCTTCTCCACTATAATTAAAGCTGACCTCCTCCCGACCTACGGGCAATTTTAGTGACGAACGAACGGACGAACAAATGGACGATCATAATAATCGCGGGTAAATCTTTCTGCTTGTCAATCAGCCGACTGACACCGATGGTGGGCTGCCTGCCGGCATGGTGCTTTGCGTGCCGCGAACACCGAGCACGCCAACTTTACCAATGCTCACCCATTAGGCAGATACGCTCTTTTACTTCCTTCTACTCTTTACATCCTTCCATATACTACACTGCACTTGCTTGGTACTTACGACACGAGAGAAGGAGCAACAGGGGATACATTTGCCTTTACTGAACATTCCGCTTCGGAGATAGATGGTCTACCTATTTCTTTACCATTCTTTTAGATCTTTATTTTCCATTCGTGAGATTTGTTCGCAATATTATTCACATCTGTTCATCGCCTGATGAGCCATAAGTTGGGTTTATATGTTAAAGTCGAAGTATATAATCAAGGTAATATATATAATGTCTGGCCATTTTAGGCAAAGCATATAATTAAATACTTATTATATACATTGCTAGGCATTCTATGTAATCCCTAGGCATTATATATAATACCCGGCTCGAGATAGGTAAAGTATATAATCTTGACTTTGAATATTATAATGTATTGGAAGAAGGGTCAGATAAATTGGCGAACACTTATAGGATTCAACAAAGGTTTACTTGCTATTTATAAAAACATGGCATACTGGATTGATATTTTTATTGACATTGAACTTTGTTTTTAAAGCATAAACACTTCTTTTGGTTCGAAACTTATTTTTGCATAAACATGATAAAAAACTTGTTTCATTAAAAAATTTTGATTAGCATCATTAATTTTTAATTTACAGTTTTCATTAGATGTTGTTCATTATCAGAGTTACGTCTGAAATGAATTACAATGCCTGGACAATTTCTTAAATGACCATGTCAAATCATTAAGTTTTACACAGATCTTCTATGAGATAAAAACATTTTTTGTAAATCTCATTGAGAACTGTGAATATAATGTGCAACATGTTGAACTTCAACATTTTTTTAAAGAAGCCCTAAAATATGTATTAAAAATTCATTTTTAAATAACACCCCCATAAGTCTGCTTTGCAGGGTCCCAATAAAACCTTATAAGTAAAAAAGGTAGTTATTCGAGTTTTTAGCGCTAATTATGATGCTTTTGCGGTGTTTCAAATATAAATGGTTTTATCATTATTTCTTTTGATAATTATATGGTGACGTCAACTAATTAAACCATGTGTAATTCTGTTTAGCAATTATTTCTTAATATGGAGTAAGAAAGCCGCGATTTTTTCTGAATTTTTCAACTTATTGTCAACTTTTCAGATAGATTAAACCAAGAATGAATTAAATTTAAGATAAATAATTGTGTGAGAAATTCATGATTGTTTATCACAATGTTCTCTTAGAATAACGCTGGAAATTTGCATTTGTTCTATATTTTTACACTTTTTATCCACTTTTCAATTATTGCGAGGTAATAGCGGATGCAATTTAACAATTACTATTGTTTAAAAAAATTATTATTGTTATCACCTTTCACATTTGCATTAATTATTACCTTACTCTAACTACAAAGTGGATTATAAGTAGGAAATTAAAAAAAAAGTCGTAACTTTTTAGAATTGTCATAGGAAAAGATAGTTATAAACAATAATAATTTGTCAAACGATTAGGTTTGTTATTAAACATCCATTATTACCTCACACTTATTGCGAAAAGTGGACGATATGTTGCATTTTTAAGAAAAACCACAAATTTGTAGCATTATTCAAAGACAATATTATTAAAAATAATACCAAATTTTTTCAACAATAATTTTATTATGTTGATTTAATTATTACCTTGCTCTAATTAAAACGTTGAAAATAGGTTGAATTATTCGGAAAACCACGACTTTCGAATTCTATTCTAAGTGAACATTCCTTGCAAAAATAATGATTTCTTCAAATAACATATATCAATAGAAAGTAATATTTTATGTATTATACACAATTTATATTTTTAAAAACCACAAAAGAATCATAATTAGCGCCAAAAACTCGAAAACCCAAATTTTCACTTATGGGATTTTTTAGGACCCTATAAAACAGACAGTTTTGATTTGAATTCAAAGAAATAAAAAATAGAAGAAAAAAATGTTCAAACGTATTTTCAATTATTTCTTGAAAGCTAAGACAGATCCCATTTTGATATTTAAAGTGCTTTTAGGGCATATTGTAAACTATATTTTACCAACATTTTAAAGAAAATCAAACGTAGATTTTTGGAAAGCACTAAATTTAAGCATTTGTTTTTTTTTAATATGAAAATTCATAAACATTTTTTTCAACAAATCCTTTTTTTTAATGTGCCTTATTATGAATAATAAAAATACATCTTCATATCTTGAAAGTCACCAGAATGACGAAAGTTTAAAAAATAGCAGAAATTTCTCAAATTTCAAATATAAGTTATACACTTTGCCTGGTCTCTTCTGGGCATT
>NC_046665.1:100180896-100207312 GCF_010883055.1 Belonocnema kinseyi | reverse complement strand
CATCTATTCATCCCAATTTCGAAATTGCCTGACATTCCCTCACCATTTTTTAATTTCCTGACTTTTCCAGAATTTCCTGACCAATCAATAGTCTTATCTATGTCCATTCTTCTATTGATATTAAAATGATACTGTACTAAATTTGGAAGTATCGTTTTTGCTTCAACTGTAAGCAATTGATACAAAACTTGGCATCAATATGAAGAAACAAAAAGACTGTTGCATGCTTTGATTATTTTGTTTCAGATCAAATTGTTTCCCTCAGAGTCAGTGTGACAGGCATCTTAAATGTGAAGCTAATCCCAAATATTAATCATAAACATTTTAGATATTAACAACTAACTTTATCTTTAACATTGAGGATGGTTGTGCTGTAGTCTGAGAGTAAGTGAACAAAGCGTGATAAATCCGTTCGAGACGCTTTGTCAGTAATTAAATCAATGCTGCATGTGGAAAACACCGAAGATAGAAGAAGAATTCTAATAGCTTCAAATAAATGAAATTATACAGCTGATTATCCAATATGAACGAACTAATTGAACCCATTAGCTTGGTTTCATGCACTTTTTACAACATTATGAAAACTTTAGTACAAAATATATTGTTTTTAATTTATACATTTTGACGGCTACAACATTATTAAAGCGCGATTTTGATGGGAGAGAAATATTTATGTGAACTAAGTGTCAATAATTTCATTGCTCAGAGTCCTAAAGATGCTAAAGGTATGTATAACTCATTAAGAAATAAACTATTTTATCATGTTTTGTTCGCTTACTTCACAGTTCAACATCCAGTTTTTTAGGATATCCTATTATATGCATGATTGAGATGGCAGATGGTTTCATCGATTGTGCATATGCAAAATCCAATTTTATATTTAGGAATAAAACATGTAATTATATGGGCAAGAATTTCGTAAATACAATATAGGTTTAGTTTTATTGGCTTGATTTGGAATTCGTTTTATGTTACTAGCTTCTGAGAGTGATGCCGATGTTGACGCAGTTAATGATTGTGGTTTTGGAGCAACTGTTGTTGCTGCCAGGTCAGCAGATGGACAGAACTGACCCATGCTTTCAGGGGGACAATAAAGCTCATACATTGTACCTACTCGAGGCTATTGTTGTCGTTATATGACTCGCATCGCATCCCGATCCAATTGAGATTCGATGTGGACAATCGCTCCACCAGATTGTCCGGTTAAGAAACACGTGCAACCTTGGTAAGCATTTGAGAGCAAATATTTATTGTTTCCCTTTTTGTGTCTATTTTCCTTTGTTTTTAAATATGGTCAAGCGTCTCCTTTGTCGACCAAGGAAAGTATCAAATTAGAATTGAATAGATATATATTCTTTGGCTACAGTTCTTTCTTTAATTTAAAATTTAGATTGAAGTATTCTGAACAATATTTATAAGTCGTTGGTGGTTTGATCCTAAATACATTATCTATAATAAATTGAGTTTTTGAGATTTAGATTTACTATGCAACATATTTTGGGCTATTTTTAATACCTCCCCCCCCCCCTAACCCTCCGAAAAGTAACGTAGACTAAAGTTCTCTAAAATCCATCATGGAAATAGGGGAATTTTTCACCAAAATAGGGAAATAAATTCTTGTATTTGTTAAATTTCTTCTATTGTTTTTTCAACTAAAAAAGATTCTCGACCAAAAGAGATGATTTTTCAATAAGAAAATATCTATTTTTCAACAAACTGTTGGAATAAAAACCGAAATTTTAAACTTTTAAGCAACAGAAACGAGTTTTCAACAAAATAGTTAAAACTTGAATTAAATAGTTCAATTTTTTAAACCAAAAAGACCAAGAAAAGTAAATATTATCCACGTAGTTGACTTTTTAACCAACAGAGATGAATTTTTAACCAAAGGGTTGAATTTTTTAATTAAATGTGAAAATTCGACCAAAAATAGTTCGATTTTTCAGCCAGAAACATATGTTATTGAGAAGACAGTTAAATTTTTAATTCAAAAACTTTTTTTGTTAATGAAAAATAGAATCGTTAAATTCTCAGTGAAAACATTAATTTTTAAACAATTAATTGAAACCAAAAAATATGAATTTTGATACAAATGGTTTCATTCCCCCTAAAAAAAATTTCAATAAACAAGGTTTATTTTAAAAAAAGGGACTAATTTTTAAGAAATGCGTGAGTTTTCTACCCAAAATGTGGTTTTTTAAACTATAAAGGGTAAATTTCTATTCCAAAATGGAATAGATATTTTTTTAGATAAAAAATTAATTTTTAAATAGAGAAATTACATTTTCAGTCAAAAAGAAGAAGAATCTACAAAAGAGTTGAATTTTCAATCCGGGAACATGATTAAAAAAAAATTATGTTTGTCAAGATCTTTGTACCAAATATTTGAATTTTCAAACATAAATGAGAATTTTCAACAAAAAAGTACATTTTTAACCCAATAGTTAAATGTTCAACGAGAAAATATCATTTATTATTGAAAAATATCAATATTAAATAAAAAAATAGAGAATGTACATTTGTAGTTAAAAGAATTAATTAAAAAAATAATTCTCAACGAAATAGTTAAATTTTTAACGAAAGATATAAGTTGTGGTCTAAAATGATGATTAAAAAAACAACTAATTTTTAACAAAAGGCTTTAAGCACTCAACCCAAAAGTTGTTTGTTTAGCTTAACAGATTTTTTATTGTAAAAATGGTATAGTCAAATTTTCAACTGAAACCAAAGAAATGAATTTTTCACAAAAAATTTCATCTTTCAATTAACTTGTTAAATTTTTGACCAAATAAGATGACTTTATCAAAGCATAGTTAAGTTTTCAACAAAGTTACGGATATTTGAAACTTGACATCTTTTTTTTTTTAAATATCAACAATTTTGTCTTCAAAATTCTTTGGTTTATGACCTAATTCAGATGTGCGAATTTTCTTTCAAAATTCTGCTGAGTTTTACAGGTATAGGGTGCATTCCTTATATTCGGAAAATTTTTTTAATGTTGTAAAATATCAACAAGTTGGGGGTTTTGCAAAATATTTCGTATTTTTTTCTTAGAATTTTGAAAATATGATAAGATTTTCTGAAAAGACCACCTTTTTATTTCTTGGAAGTTTCTTATAATTTTATGCTTAAGAAAGGCATCTTATGCGCTTTATGTGGGATAAGTCGTTTTTTAATCCAGACTTTTTGTCTGACCATATAATTTTTATCATTTTCTTGTGAACGATGCAAGACATAAAAAAAAACAAATGGCATTTTTTGTAGAACTTTTTTCGACACATAAAACTTATATGATCTCTTTCTTATGGACGGGGAGGGGGGGGGGCGAATAACGTATGTGTAGAACTTGTGTGGAAATCTACTTTTTATATTTTTAAACAAATCTTTACCCTTTTCTTAATTTGTAATGTTTTTAAATTCTTTGATTGAATAGAAAAAAAGGTATTTTCGTTTAGTTCTTAAGCGATCATTAATAAAACTATCAAAAATCTTTTTATGTTTGGAAAACCCGTTTTAAATAAGTAATTTATTTCATTATTTTCTCGATTTAGCCATTTTTTGGATTTGGAAGTTGTATGTGAACTTCGTAAACATGATTTTTCAGTTTTAATAAGAAAAGTAAATAATAAATTAGATTAAGACCTATGCAAATAATAAAAAAATTTAACACAAATAATTTTTTTTTAGAATTTCAATTTAAGCATGTCTATCATTACGGGAAGAAGAAGCAGATATTTTCAGATTTTGGGTTTTTTCTACTTGTCCAGAAAAACGTGTCCACACTATTAACATTTTTTATTGAAAATGGTTGTAAGCCCTAGTATTTTTATTTCAGAAAAATAGTAATGTAAGGGATCACGTAAAAGAAAGAGTTTGAAGAGTATATTTAACAGAGTCTGTATTTTCATCAGAGATAGTTGCTATCGAATAGTGTAGATGTCATACCACAATATATGAAAATATAAATCAAAACTATCGACCAAGTTAAACACCTCGAATAATAGAAAATACCTAACGTCATTTTTGACTAGATGGGAAATACGTTAAAAAATTTTAATTTTATTTTTCTGAAAAAAGAATTTTCTCACTTCGCTCCATTTGAGCGAAGTGAGAAGATCTTTTTCTTCCAAGTGGAGCGAAGTGAGAGGGTTTTTTCCCCAGTGGAGCGACGTGAGAAAATATTTTTCTTCACAATGCAGTGAAGTTAGAAGACTTTTTGCCTAAGTAGAGCGACGTGACTTTTTTCATCCCAGTGGAGTGAAGTTAGAAGATATTTTCTCAGAAAAATATCATTTACAAATTTTTTAAATGTATTTTCTATCTAGTCAAAAATAACGTTAAGTATTTTATGTTATTTGAAGAGTTAACTTGGTCGATAGTTTTGATTTCTATATTCATATATTGTGGAATGATGTCTACACTGATCGAATGCAACTACCTCTCATGATAATACAGATTCCTTTAAAATACTCGTATCGTAAATGTATTATCTAGCTTGAGATAGCGTAAATTAATAAAAAAAGATTTTTCTTTCGATCTATTTAATAGCTTAATTGGAAAATCAGACGATCGGCAATCGGAAGTTCTGTGGTTCGTTTCTCAGTGGAGTGAAGTGAGATCTTTTTAGAAAAATATCATTTTAAAAGTGTATAGTAATGAAAAGTTTTGGGAATAGGGAAAATATTATTTAAAGAAGACTACTGGAGAAGAATGACAATGTTTGAGGTGCTAGTACCGAGTATGGACGTCATTATTAGACAGATGGACGCCATGAATGGGAATGAAGATACAAAAAGAGTTGATAAAAAGAGATAAAGAAGTTTTTAAGAAAGTGACAGCAAATTAAATGAAAGAAGCTAAATATAATGAGAAATATAGATAGATGAGAATAACTGGAATTGCAAAATATTTTAAGAAGAAGGGGGAAAGAGGGTCGTAAATAGTTATCCACAGGGTGAGATTTGGTAATATGGAAGAGTGGAACAAATACTGGAGTGGATAGGAGAAAAGAAAATGCATGTTTTTTTAGAGAAATAGCGGGAATGTTTGAGGGTATTGGAAAGGAGATAGGAGATAGCTGAGGGAACGGGTTAGAATAATTATATTTAGAAATAAATATAAAATTTGTCAGCTGAGCATAAGAGAAGATTTAGCAAGCTTGATGATAGAATATAGAAGAGGCAATGGATAGAATTGAACCAAGAGGAAAGGAAAATAAAATGGTAAAAACTAAAAGTGAAGTTAAATAATGCGTTTTTGTTACATATACTAAAAAAATGTAACGTTCCGGGTAACTTTTCACAAGTAACGCGTTACTCTCAAAGACTGTGGACGGCACCTTACTGGAAGAGTAAGAGAGAAGGTTGAGGAATGGAGAACCTAGTGGGTTGTTTAGTTTTCAATAACGAGCTGAATGAACTTAGTGGTGGGACTGGTTCAGACGGAGTGCTGCTCTACTCAACTTTTATTTGATTAAATTCCAAGTTAACATTTGAGGTCAAACCGCGGCTACAGAAGTTTAGGAGCTAAAGATTCATTTTCAAACTTCTAGAAAATTCTAATGCTCTTTTCCTTTATCTGAAAAACAATTTGGTTAATTATTTTTTAATGGAGGAACAACTATTTGGTTTGAACCACTAACCGCAAGAATATAATTTTATTTTTTAGGAGCCGTGCATAAATCTACATTTAAACATCTTTTTTCTCCGTGTAGATCTAAATATTCAAAACTTTCTTTGGCTAAAGGGAAACATGTTAATTAATCATTCTGTAATGAGCTTAAATGATTCACGTAATTACTATACAATGTAGTTTTGATATCCATCACTCAGGAATCCGCAACATAATTTTTTCATTTCTATAATAAACAATTCTTTCCGCGTTCTGTTTTTGTCCAGCAATACATTAAAAGCATCCTCAAGACAATTAATAAAGTGCACCGAAGTATGAAATATAAAAAGAAACTTAATTTACCGGGCAATAAAGTCAGTCCCATTTTGGTTCACTTTTAATTAGTAATTTGTAGCCATTACGCTTTTTTCTCACTTGGTGTGTGGCCGATGGCAAGAATAAGAATATAGTGGAATGTATAAGAGACATATAGATGGTATCCGCTGATCAAATAAGGAGTAGAGTAACGGTGGAAAAAGGGGCTTGACGTTTCAAGAAGGGAGAACCACTGCCCAGAACACATGTATGTCTCCGTATATGGGAATACATTGTGAGTTCGCCACGTGAGTACAATATATCGCTATGACAAGCTGGCATGACCTATGTGGGGATGAAAGTTCGAACGTACTCGCTTGGTATATATGTGTGCGTAGACAGAGACGGATTCAGATCTCGGGTCACCCTCAAATTTCCAGCCCTTTTTCAATTTTCATCACTAGTTTTTTCGAGTGCTGGGTTGAAAAGAAAAAAAAAGTAATTACGTGTGAGAACACAGCTGTTCTGCAATCGTTCTGTGACATTTTTATTCGGATTTAATTGACCCAATTAAAGTGGATCCTAGAGATAGTGCCCCTGGAGTTTGTTCTTCCAAGGATTGACGCGGTACAGTGGGGATAAGTAAAAGGAGTTGTGGGGGGGGGGTGCTCATTCACACTTGACTGTTTAAATTTGAAGTGGACCTTTTTCTAGGGTGTTGAGTCCAAGGTCAGCCCTAAAAGCGGCACTCACTCTAGGGTTGACTGTATTTACATGGGTATGAAGAGTTTTTGTATTGGCATTAGAGTCTTATGAATATATTCAATTACGCGTTTTTTCCAGGGATAGAGGCCCTCTTTAGTGCCAGATATTAAATTAAAAGTAGTTTTTTTTTTAAACCAATAATATTAAAATAAAAGAAATCATGCATGAACTTGTGTTTCAGTTTCCTCGAGCTCCTGTTTCTCTCTCTGTTTCTCTTTCCGCCTCTCGATTAGCTCCCTCTCGCTGTATTCTTCCCGTTCCGTTGCAGAAGATGAGGTGGTAATATTTAAAAAAATTTAGGCTATAGTACCACCCCAAAAAACATACCGCCCTTTTTAAATTTTCGTTACTGTTTTTTAGAGTTTTGTACCCTTACTCGAGCAGAAACTCTTACACTGAAAAAAAATTGTTTAGCTGGATTTCGTCTTCTCAGAAAATATAGCTGTGTCATCTAAATTTCTAGTTGTTTTGAGTTAATTTGGTATCTAGAAATTATCTAGCTAATTTATCTAGATTATTTCTAGACGACAAATTTGGTTTAAGCAGCTAGAAATATTGTTGACGCAGCTATATTTTCTTAGAAGACGAATTCCAGCTAAATGTTTATCGGGGATAGCTAAACCATGTTTTTAGTGTATGAACTGCCCATAAATTACGTTGCACACACAAGGGGGGGGGGGTGCAGAGCCAAAAATACGGTTGCTAGCAGAGAAGGGGAAGGGTTACTGAGAAAAATGTCACCTTAACGCAACTCCCTTTTTTTAATTATTCTGTTTATTATATATTATTCTGCAAATTTGACTACTCCATTTTTATAAAATAAATCTTTTTGGTTAAAAAAATGAACATTTGGGTTGCATGTTAAACTTTTGTGCCGAAAATCTAATTGTTGAAAATTGTTTTTTTGATAATTAACTTTTCTGAATAAAAATCTAACTATTTGATTTTTGATTAAGAAATAGAAAATTAATCTTCTTGCTTAAAAATTATCCTTTTTAGTTCAAATGCAACTGTTTGCTTGAAATTTAACCTCTTTTTTAGGATTCAACTATTTTATTGAAAAATCGTCTTTTTTAGTTGAATTCTACAATTTTTCATTTCAAATTAAAATCTTTCATGGTTGAAATATCAACAATTATTACATGTTTCGTTAAGAATTCGTCTATTTTGTTTGAAAAATGAACCACTTGGTTTAAACGTAAACTAAATTTTCATCGATGCATTTTTTAGTTGAAGATTAATTATTTAAATGAAAAAATTATTTCTTTTGTTGCAAATTAAATTTTTTGTTGTCAAAATACTTATTTTTGGGTTGGAATTTAATTGTTTGGAAGATATTTTCTGGAAAATTCATCTCTTTGGGTAGAATATTAATCTTCTTGGTGCAAAATTCATCATTTTATTTAGAAATTTAATTACTTCCTTACAAATTGACATTTTTTGGAGTTGAAAATTACTTTTCTTGTCCGAAAATTTAAGTATTTTAAGTTTGGTTCGTCTTTTTTGGTTGAAATGAACTGGTTAAAAGTTCGCTTTTAATGCAAATTAATTTTTTAACTGAAAACGTGACCTTTCCATTTTAGATTAAATTTGGTTTAGTTGATAATGAAATTTATCTTGCTTGTCTAAGAAAGCATCCAGACGACACCATGCTCATAATTTTGTATCTATATAACATCATCGCAAAAGATTTCAAAGATCGTATTACATTAATTTTTAACATCGTCATTTTATTAGGCACTTGACTTAGTCGGTGGCTGATGATGAAAAACAGGGTTCACCCGAGAATCAGGTAAAAAAACCAGTAATAATAAGACGGCGGTCTTTGAGACCTCAGGTCTATGTTAATGCAAAAATGAAATAATCTTCATACTTAAAGGTTAAATACGAAATTTAAGAGAAAGGGAAAGATTATAATTTCTGAATATAGTACAATTTCGTAAAAAAGTGGAATTAGCAATGTTTAACTTTTTTCTGCGTCAATTGTTTTATTTCAATCATAAAAGATTCTACGTAAGAAAAATTTAACAATAAAAAACATTTGTTAAAAATAATTACCAACGTTTCGGCTCACATACATCACCTTTGGCCAAACAACAAAATTTAAGCATGCAGGAACAGCAACGAAACCACGATGCTCTCTCCCCGATATCCAAAAATCAAGCCAGAGTCACGTATCTGGTAGAGAGCATTGTCATTTCGCTGCTGTTCCTGTTTGCTCAAATTTGTCTTGCCTTGATAAGGGTGCTGTATCAGAGCCGAAACGTTGGTGATTATTTTTTAATAATGTTTTTTTATTGTGATCTGATAATAATAAAAATAAAAAAGACAAAAGAAATTTATGACGTTTATCCAAATTTTATCTTTGGATTCTTGGTTTTATGTTAAGTAATTCTACGCATTAAATCAGGGAATTTATAAAATGAAGTTTAGCAGCAACCCTGCTTGGCCTCTTTGACCTCTGTTGTAAATACAGCACTGTATATGTATAGGATAGCAAGTGGGTACTAGGATACAAGTATGTGAAGACTCGTTACTGCAAAAGAGGGAGACGATCAAGGACTATCCGGACGAGGGGTTGCACTGACCCCTGTTCGCTCGTTGTTAATATTTAGGGTAACCCCGCACCCCGGAACAATGCTGGCAGAATCCAATGAACGAGCAGCGGGGAGTGTTGAACACTAACCTGTTTCAGTTTTGGCTGCATAGGCGCCGACCCGGGAGCATCCACCCCCATTCTGTGTGGCATTCGCCTTCCTTCCCCGGCATTATGATTAATGGATCGAGCGCGTATTAGCACCCACTTGCCAAACTCTCCCCTGCCCTGTTCTGCCCTGAACCGAGGCGCGATTTACATTTTGAATTTAATAATAATCCTCTCCAGGCTCCGATTGACTCGAGGCCCGCGTTTGAGGGGAGATAGGGTAATGCCTTAGGTGTGACTTTTTGTTATTTAATTCCTTATCCGTACCGTGCAACTGTGCACTTTGCATTCACGATTTCTCAGAATCAGATTTATAATTAATGACTGAGGATTATTTTTGGGTGTGAACTTTCCGCTATGGGAATTTTTTGCTGATCGTTACTGTACTATAGCTGTGGAAAGTTGACTCTTCAAAATTGAAATTTTGAGGCCTCGAACTTTCTTTTCTTTTTTAATTTTCGTGCATATTGCGCTTAAATTTTATTTTTTTTACTATGGGTGTATTTATTTGTTATCATTTTACGAGTACTTCGCTTTATCATAGGTATCAAATGAATTTGCTTTCTCATAGAGGGAGCTAGGTTTTTCTCTAACAAAAGAAAAAAATGGATGCTTTCAATTTTATGCAAGCTTATGTTTCTGTCTTACTGAAAATCTTATTTTCAGAAAATCAGAGAGCACATCATAATTTCAACCGATCTGTTCTGCTACAATGAACAACTTTTTAACTTACGATAGTATTTCATTCAAAACTAAAACAAAAGTTTTCTTCATAGAAACAATGTAATTTTTTTTACTCTAAGTCACTATTGCTTAATTAAGAATGGTCATCGAAAGTTCGCCAAAAGGTCAATCCACGCGTGTCAAAGACGCGAACAATTGCATCAAGTATAGTAATGTTAAATTCTGAATGTAAAAAAATCATCCTTCATTGCTAGATAATAAGAAGTCATGGAAGGTACGTCAATAGATAATTCGACGTGTCTTGAAGACGCAAATAATTTGCCACATACAGTATTGTAGTATAGTGAAACTCTTCTATAGTGCCGATTTTGGGGCAAACGGTGGGTAGGAATGAACTCATTATAGCCCACTCCGCTTTTGTTTGTTCACGCCTGAGTTATCGCCTGAGTGACAACAGCAGAATCTGCGCACACTGTGCAGCTCCTGTTACACCTATCTGCGGTGCGAAGTCAATTCTCTGAAGGGCTATAGAAGGGTGGGCTATTGAAGAGTTTCACTGTATTTCTAATATGACACAAAGCTTTGCTCATATAAGAAGGATATACCAATTTTTTCTTTAAATCTCGTAAATCGGCACGGCTGGGTCATAAAAGGTTCAAGAATAGGTCAATGGATGCGTCCCGAAAACGCAAACAAATACACTAGATCTCGTATTATTGTATTTTGAATATTAAAAAAGTTTTTCTCATACAAACAAGATAATTTCTTTTTGAAATCTTTTAACTGAAAAAAAACACTTCCAAATGGCGTATTTAGCTCAAAATCCTATCAGATCTGGATGCTTATACATACACATACACACACACTTGCAATTACAACAGATTTATTTCCGAGCTCTTGGGGTCGAATTATATCGAAATGCGTCAAAAAAGTATATTTGAAAATGTAGGTCAATATGAATGTTCCTTCATGACAACGAAATAAATTAGTTTTTTTAAATTAAAAAGATATTTAGAGAATCCTGAAGCTTCTTGAAGTTTACCACGTATTTCTGAAATAGACGTTTTTTTTATAATTTAATTCAGAATCAATAAAAAAAAAAATTTTTCTACAAAAAAAGTTTGATCTTATACAAAATTATTGAATTCTGTACCCAATTACTGAATTCTGAAACCAAAGGAATGATCTCTCTAAAAAGCTGTTGCATTTTTAACCCGAGAATACGAATTTGCACCCAAAAAAATGATTTTTAGTAAAAGAGTTAAATTTCCAATTAAAAAACTAACTGAACCAAAAAGGCTCACTTTCTAGAAAGTAGTTTTATCTCAAACCAAGGAGTTGAAATTGTGGGACAAGGAAGATTAATTTTCAACCTAAAAAGAGCATCTTAAACCTAAACAAATGAATTTTCAAGAAAATATATCAATTTCCTACTAATTAGTTGAATTTTCAACTAGAAGTGATCAATTTCCGATTAAAAATATTAAGTTTGCAACCAAAATAGAATAGTTAAATTTTAAGTTAAAAAAAAAGATTTTCAATAATAATTAAAAAAAATGAATTCTCTACAAAGTAGTTTATTTTTGTACCAAATAGTTGAATTCTCGAGTCAAGCACAAAAACTTTTCACAAAATAGTTGCATTTTAAAGAAAATGGTTGAATTTTTATTAAAAATATTATACTTTAGAAAAAAAAGAATAACTAATAAAGTTATGAATTATCAATGAGAAAATTAACTTTCAACAAAATAGTTCATCTTTCAACGGAGGATTTGAATCTTCAACCTAAACAGATGAATTTTCAACAAAAATGGTAATATTGAATATTTCAACAACAAATTTTAATTTAAAATAAAAAGGTTTTTGATTTACTCAGAAAAGACGAATTTCCGACAGAATAGTTACACAGATTAATCTTCAATAAGCAGTTCAATTTTGAACCAAAAAAGTTATTTCTTTTTATTTACCAAATAAGGATTTTCAGTCAAATCGTCAAATATATAAATTTCAAAATAAATATTTAAATTTTGTACCCAATTTGCAGAATTTTCAACAAAAGAATTCTGTTTTTAAGTAAATAATACAATTTTTAACTGATAAAGAAAATGATTTCTCAATTGAAAATTAAATAGTAGATATTTTCACTGAGAAGAATAAAGTTCCAACCAAGAACGATTGGATTTTCTTAGTAAATTCTATTAATTTAGTTGACATTAAGTGGAGAAGAAAGAAAAAGGGAAAAGTCTGTGAAGCCAGCGATAAATAAATATTGATTATGATAATTTATAGACTCAGGAATAATAGTTCGAATAAAATTGAAATTCATTCTTTTAAAATATTGGATTAGAAAACTAGAAATTTTCTTAAGAAAAAAGAAACCACAAAGAAAAAATGTTCACACATAAATTATTGATAGATATTCCCCGATTTTTATTTAAATGAGATTTTCTCCACCCTTGCTCCCTCATAAAGAAAAAGAAAAAAGCGACATTGACCAATGGTTCCAATCCGATTTGTAAACACAATATACGTTTCAGGAAAAATGATGTCGTTTTTTCAAGACTTGCACCAGCCAAGATCTGCAAGGAGCGATAAAAGATAAAAGATAAGTGTAAACGAATCTGTAAAGAAGGAGGTATCGCCGAAAGTGTTTGTGACACTAGCATATTCTGGGCACTCCATTTTACCAAACCAAACCTCTCCCTCGCCGAGCTCCAGTTCAATATAATACCCTGTAATACCCCAGGGAAACGATTCTCCATGGATCCGTTGCCTCCGTTGGTGAAGAAGGGTTTCTCTACCCCCTCTTCTCCCAAACTCCTCTCCTAGATTTACCCTCATAAAATAACGCGCGAATACGTTTTGACAATTCTATTACGATTATTTTGTCGCACTGGCAGCTGCTACTCGAATACTGCTGATAAAGTCCTTTGCTCGAGAAATGAACCCATTGGGACTAAAAGAACGATTCACGTTGCTCCTGGCATTGCTCTCAATATTCTACTAAATTTTTTTTTCTTAACTCCTTTGTCAGTAATACAATTTTATGGACAAGTGCTTCTGTTTCATATTGAATTTGATTTATTCAGAAATTCAATTTCATTATTTCCAGGTACTTTTTATTACTCTTTTCGTATAGGAAGTGAGGATGTATTTCGACCTTATTTTATGGAACATTTTTAGTTTGTGTATTTTCGGCACCATCAACTCTAAACATCAAAATTTCTAAATAAATTATTTTACTTCGTCATAACAATTATTTATAAATTTTTACAACCATTAGAGACAGAGCAGAAAATTTAAATTGTAAATTATTCTTTAATAATTGGAAATACTGACTTTTTTAACATTCGCAAACACACATTTCTTATATTTTTAAAGGGGGACTTGGCGGGAAACGGGGAAAGCTCGGGAAATGACTGGGAATTGAATTAAAACCCGGCAAATTACTTTTGATCATCGCAAAATTCCAGTTTTCATTAATTTAGTAATTTCGGTCAATTTAGAAAAGTTATTTTCACTTAATCTACAGTTGCAGGGCAAATGACTGAAAATATCTATCTTTTTTTGTTAAGACAGTGGGTTTCGGTAAAGAAATGAAATTTTCCTTGGGACAGGAATTGTTTGACATGGAGAGATAAGTTTTTTAAAGCATTAAAAGTGGTCTTTGGATGAAAGGAGTTAAAAAAAACCCTGCTTCAAGTCAAAATTCTTCACAATTTAAAAGTTCCTTCTTCCGAAGTTTAAAAAAAGAAAGTACTTTAAGTAGTTTTTAGAGTAGAAGCAGTATTTCTAAAAGGAAATATTTCTAAATTATTATATATTTATTTTTTATTTTCGTCAAGCATGTACCTTTTTTTCTTGAAAATGTAAGTACTTGAAGTTAAAAGCTAGATTCTTTTGTGAAAAATTAATTTTGTTGTTGGAACATTCATGATTTTAATCGAAATTTAATCTCTTCTTAAAAATGTAAGAAGATTGTTTAATATCAATTTTTCCACTAAAAATTTAAATAGTTTGGCTGGAAAATTGACCTTTTTCAGTTTAAAAGTCAACAATTTCAATGTAAATTTGTCTTTTTTATATTGAAAATTCACTTACTGCGTTGACATTTACGTATGTTGTTAAAAATCGACTCTTTTTTGTGGAAAATTAGTTTATTAAACATTCATCTTTCACCTTACAAATTAATTTACTTGGTTTAAAAATAAACTCGTTTGTAGAAAATTAATTTTTTTTATTTAAGATTCATCGTTTTAAATAAAAATTAATTTCTTGGGTCAAAAAATGAACTATTTAATTAAAAATTTGTTTCTTCCTTTGTTGAAAATAATTATTTTCATAAACTGAAAATACTATTCCAGTTGAGTATTCTATTTTTTTTAGTTGAAAATTATTATTATTTTTTTTTATTTCATATTGTGACTGAAAATTTACTTATTTAATTTTAGGTTGAAGAATTATGTTTCTTATTTCGAATTTCGTCTTTTTTCTTTCAACATTGATTTTCTAAACTTGGAAACTAATTATTTAAGTTATTTAATATAATTAGTTATTTCATAATTAAACTCATTTTCTTCTTTAAAATTCATCTTCTTCAGTTGAAGATTCATCATTTTATTTGAAAAGTTTAAGCCCCTGAAAATGGTATTTTATTTATTTTTTAAACTTCTCTAGAAATCCGTTCCAATCCTATGAAAGCTTGGAAATATTATTAATATCCCGGATAAATTTTCCTAAGTTTATACACAAATTTAAAGTAAACAAAATCCCTTCAAACCCTTTAAAAATATTAAAATCCCATTAAATTGATTAGAATCTTTGAAAATACTCTAAACTCTTGAAAATATTCTGAAATATATTAAAAAACCTTGAGCTGTGTTGAAATTCTCTGAAATTCCTAGGAAACCTCGCCTGTTCGTTTAAATCCTTTGCAATCTATAGAAATTTTTTATATTCTCATCCTTATCATGGAGTCTTTTAATTTTTTTAAATCCTATAAATCTCTCAAATATGATGAAATTTCAGGAAATCCCTAAAAAAATTTGAATATTTGTGAAATCCCTAGAAATCTTTTGAAATCCCGTACAACATCTGGAAATGTTTAATATCTTATAATTCATTAAAAAAATTGTTTAATCCTCGAATGTATCTTTGATCCCATGAAATCCGTAGAAATCCCTTAAAAATTAAAATTCCAGAAGCCCCTTAGAATTTCATTCCCTTTAATTTACTTCCTGAAGTTTTCTATAGAAATTCTTTTAAATTATATATTATATCTTTTATATTATAATAATTGTATAAAATCAATTGAAATCGTAAAAGCCCTTCAATGTATTTTATACCATTTTAAAATCCCTTAACATTTTTTTAAATCTTGAAATTTCTTGGAATCTTAGAATCTTAGAATCATAGAAAATACCAAAAAATATTTCAAATTAATTGTAATCCATTGCAGTTTTAATTTTCTTTAAAAACATCAGAAACTTACAATTTACGATATTTTGCCATTCAGTATTACAAAATGGTAGTTTAAAAAAATTCAAATTGGTGGCTTTAGCCCCACCCTGAGGAGTGAAGGTACAAGCCTTTAGATTACAATAAATAGTTACTTTATGGCTAAATAATTTTTTTTTATTTCTTGGTATATTGTGTATTCACTGCTTTCTAACTAATTTTGAGCGGGAGGTTTGACGCCGAGGAT
This sequence comes from Belonocnema kinseyi, assembly GCF_010883055.1. Lineage (NCBI taxonomy): Eukaryota > Metazoa > Arthropoda > Insecta > Hymenoptera > Cynipidae > Belonocnema > Belonocnema kinseyi. The sequence continues at coordinate 100,191,530 of NC_046665.1, read as the reverse complement.
GATTGTATACTCAAGGTCGGAAAACCGGCTGAACTTGCTCGATGGTTTTCTGCAGTTTTCCTTTCCCCTGGTAAAATGTCTTGAATGATACTTTAGCAACAAGGATGCTACGGTGATGCAACATGACTTAAATAGACTAGCCTAACATTGAATAATAATAGTAATCTAATCTAATTATAATTCCTTTCTTGAATTTTTTAAAAATTAAAACATTTTCCGCTTAGTCCCATTTTACTTTACTGATTATTCGGACAGAATACAAATATGGTGAGGGTTCTGTTTTTTAGTACCCGTCTCTAGAAGTTTTTCATTAAGTTTATACTCTACGGGAAGAATTTTCTAGCAGTTTATTCTATAATACTGCATTTACCTCCTGTGTGGAAGGAAGCTCTTATAATGGACTTAAGGCGTTCTCTGGGGTGTCAGCATTATCATGTAAATCTGAGCATATTCCCAAATGGCATCGATCGGAATAAAGTATCTCCCTTGACATTACAAATTGATGTTACTGTTATTCTGAGAATAGAATTCTACATCCTTCATGTGCATCATGCACTGTCGATCGACATACAATTGGGTCCATATGGAGCTTTTATCTCATTCGCTTCTTTTTATCCTTCATCGAAAAATCATTTCATGCAGACAATTTTTTTTCAACGAGAAATTAGACGTTTCCATATAATAAGATTCTATCTCGTAGATGGTCTACTAAAAAGTTCTATTTTGGTTGACGAACTCTCGAAGCTTCAAGATCTCACATAATTTGTACTGGGAACACTAGCGCCCTCATGTTTATAGAATCTTTTAATTTTTAATTTTAATTAAAAAAAAAAAAATCTTGTGAAAGTCAGGATTAAGATATTGGCCGTCGAATAAAAATGGCCAGGGTAAATGAAAAAGTGGTCAGGGAAAAGTGAGGGAATTTTGTAAATAAGATTTTGCGGCCACTCTATTATAATATTCTTGTTAGTCATTTATTTGCCTTGCATTTATATTTCTGTTTCATTTTTAAGTTGCTTGTTCCAGACGATTACATTTTTAGTGAAAAAATGTTCATTTTGTTGAAAATTATATATATTTTTAAACTTTGTCTTTTCCGTTTAAAATTTCAACTGTTTTAATAGATATGTTATATTTTTTTCGATAAAAATGCAACTGTTTGGTTAAAACCTAATCTTCTTTGGTTAAGGATTCAACCATTTTGTTAAAAATTCATCTCTTTTGGATTATTTTGAATTTTGAATTTCTTGGAAATTCATCTTTTTACATTCTCAACATTTATGATTGAGAAAGTATTAGGATTGTCGGAAATTTGATATCACACTTTTTCAACGGATCTCCACGTTTCGAGACCTCCTGAATCCGAAAATCAGGTTTTCACGATGGCGTCTGTCTGTCTTTATGTCTGTCTATCCGGCCGTCCGTCCGTAAATACGATAACTCTCGAAAAAATGAAATAATCAAATCCATCTTCGGTACACTTTTTCTAGGTCCTTAAGGAAAGGACGAGTTCGTTAACCAGCCATTTTTCATAAAAATTCAAAACGTGAGCGCATTTTGAAAATTTTTGAGACCACTTTTTTCTGAATTTGAAAATTTTATGTACAGATATTTATAGTATTAAACAGAACAAAAAATTTATCCTTATGACTTTTTTCGATAAAAAGAAAATTCTTAGAGTTATAGCGATTTAAAAATTTTTTTAATCAACCGAAAATCAAAATTTGAAGCCGAAAAACGCACGATGTGAAAAAAAGTCAAGAGAAGAAAAACATTTCTTTTGGAAATCCCTACAAGATTATCATAACCAATTTTTGGATTTTCTTTAAAATTGAAAAATCAAATTTTAATTGCACGAAAAATAATGGAAAATAAAAAATTCCATTTTGTGGACAAACTATGTAGGATACGAAAAAAGATGAATTTAAAAAAATGATTATCCCAAAAGAGATCTACAATTTCGTTAAGAATCACTTCTTAATAGGACGCGTACTTCTTGTTTTATTCGTGAAAAATAACGTTGAAAAAAGTGAAATAAAAAAAATGTGTGGAAAAACGACGAAAGTTACGAAAAAAAATATCCAACAAAACCTGTGTTTTTTTCGTTTTTTTCCGTGGAAAGTTAATATTTTTGGTTTTATTGTTTTTACTTTTATATTATTTTTTGTTAAGATTTCTCCTTTTTGCCTTGAAAATTCAACTATTTCTTTGGAAATTCAACTGTTTTCGGTTGAAGTTTAATGTTTTGTTTATTAAAAAGTGGACTATTTGGTTGAAAATCAAACTTTTTGGTTAATAGTTAAACGAATTTTTTAAAACTTCTCTTTAGCTTTAAGATTGAACTGTTTGGTTAAAAATGCATCTCTCTTAGTTGCAAATTTAACTGTTTTGATGAAAATTAATCTGTTCAGTTCAAAAATCAACTGTTTCATAAAAAATTTCACTTTTTACTTTAAAAAATGAACTGCTTAGCTGAAAATTTGACTTTTTGGTTAAAAATCCATCTTTTTAGGTAGAAATTTCAAAATATTGGTAAAAAATGCAAATAAATTGTTGATACTTCAGTTATTTTATTAAAATATTAACTATTTGGCAATAATTAACCTTTTTGTCTCAAATTCTCGACGGTTTTGTTGAAAATGTCTCCTTCTGAATTGAAAATTCATCTTTTATGTTAGGAAAAATGAAGTGTTGGTAGAAAAATAAAGTAATTGGTTAAAAAATGAACTATTTTGTTGACAATTTAACTTTTGTTTTAAATGTATCGTTATAAGTAGAAAATCTAATTATTTGGTTATAAAAACAAATATTTTCTGGAAAATTTGTTTTGTTTCAGTTTCAAGTATTTTTTTAAAAAGTCATATTTTTTAGCGGAAAATTCAATTTTGTTTAAAACATTGTCGGATTGAGAATTCGTCTTTTTTTAATTTAAGGCAGTATTCTACTTCGGGACTTTAAAAAAAAATTAACATTTTTTGAAAGCCTATGTATGTAAGAATGTCATACTAAGATTTTAAAACGATCCGATAATTCTAACTATACTTTTCCATCTTTGAAACATATCTACGTGAGCGAGCTAATAAGGTGCGCGCCGGACTTTAATCGCTTTTTTCTCAAAACAACGTTTTTACATCCCGTTTTATCGAAATCTCAAAAACTACTAAACCGATTCTTATGGGATTTTAAGCACATATTTTGTACACTTATATCAACCCATGGAACTAAAATTATACAAAATATTTCTTTTAAACTACATTTTTTGGCCAAAAACATCGAAAAAAATGACGAATTTTTTTGTTTTTTTTTGTGTTATATTCCGCCATTTTGTTATTTTCTGATGTATAATGAAAATTATAGTTCCATGGCTTGCTGCAGTTATACTGAATCTAAAACTATCTGATTGTTTTGTTTCCGGTCAATCGTTATCGACATTTTATTAACACAGCACACCTTCCTACTTTTCGAGGAGTTGACTTTAGTTGCAGTTTTCGAGCGTAAAAAGTGTATGAAGTAAATAAAAAATCTATTAATAGATTGAAAAAGTCTATTTATTATGCTATACAAGCACTGCATTAATATATTTAATTTTACTACAAAAAGAAAATTCACAAAAGTAGCTTTTTTTCAAGCGTTCAAAGTAGAATACTGCCTTAATTGTCCTTAAAAAATGTAACTATTTGGTTGAAAATGCAACTTTTTTAAATTAAAGGTTAATCTTTTTTGTTTAATAATTCGACTATTAGGTTGAAAAATCAACTAGTTATTTAATAATTCAACTCTTTTGTTAAATATTTCATTATTTTTTCAAAAATATATATATATTTTTTAAGCCATCTTTTTGGTTAGAAAATCAGACTGGTTGTTGAAAATTCGTTCTTTTGGATTGAAAATTCATTCCTTAATTTCGAAAAGCTCCCTTTTTTGGTTCAAATAAACAAATGTGAAAATTTTAAATTGCAATCTGAAATTCTTTTATTCCGTCTATAAAAGATTTCATGTTAAGGATGTACTCTACGTACAAACAATCTCGAAAGTTGCCTATCTTTAAAATGATTTATAAAATCAGCAAAAAAAGATCTTTTATCAGTTTCTGTAAATATTGATGCAGGCTTCTAAGCACGTTTCAGAAAAAAATAATTCAGGTTCAAATTGTATATGTAACAGTACTTATTTGAAGGTTTAGATTTTCCTTTCACTTTGGAGAAAAGTTAATATTTTTATTTAATCCTGATGATCAAGGTCTCATTTTGTTCTTCGAAGGATTCTCTAAATTCCTTTTTTGGTTGATATTATTTAAAAAAATTAATTAAAAAACATTTAGTTATTATTGTTATAAACAATCATAGTTAAAATTTTAATTAACCCCACCCAAATATAATTGTATAAAGAATCCTTCAAAGAATAAAATGAAGCCGTGATCATTAGGATTAAATAAAAATTGTAACTTTTCCCGAAAGAGAAAGCATAAACTAAAACTCCAAATAACTACTGTTGAATAAAAAATTTTAACTTTTGAAATAAATAGTCAGTTACAATAATAAAAATTGATCATCAAAAATGAGGGAGAAGTCGAGGAATTTCAAAATGAAAGCTCCTTGATTAGAACGATTCCAGATTGCAGTATCAAGTTATTGAACTGGAATTCATGAATGTGAGCTTGGACTTAGATGAAGAGAACCCGAAAGGCGATTTCTCGCTCAAACTTTCAATTAATTCGGACCGGTACGAATGTTTCGTCGTCCTTTGAATTCGATTTGGTCGGATCAGCAACCGCTCTGACGCTCGTAGTATAGTGAATATAGTTATACAGTATAGGAATCGGAGGTATATAACGGGGTAGGTTGGATCCGTAGGTTGTGGGTGGGGTGACATGGTTGCCAGATCGCATAATGAAATATGCGTGACGAGAGGTCCCATGAGTCCTCAGCTCACACTACCATTACTCAGTTTAGTTCGGTTCAGTTCTGTGCTCTGCAGTAGGTACCGGCTTGGTTTGGTTCGGCGCGACGGCCGTTCTGCTCAGGAAGGGTAGCGGCACGTTATATTATTCAATTATGTCATTCCAGTTATACGCACCAGCAAAGCCCAACCCTCTCGCTTTCCCCGTTCGCGATCGCAGCCCCCGACTTCGAAACCCATTATGGAATTATAGCCACCTACTCGATTAATTTGCGCTCCACTAGCGAGAAATTATCATAAGATAATGGGTTCCCGCCGATGAACTTTGCTTTCAGCGAAATTAATGTTGTCCTTTTCGATGGGAAAAGGATTTCTGATTTTACGAATTTCAGGAAGCGTGAGCCATCTGCGGATAATTCATTACATTATGGATTCATTGTTCCGAAATAGAATACAAATTTTCAGCTCAAGAATATTGTATACTATTTTTAAATACAGTCAAACTCGAAGATAGTCGCGGTTTTGGGGCTAACCTTGGACCTGATTTAACGGAACCGGATACAGTCCAACTCCGAACGTTAGCAAGCTCCTGTTTTGTCACGTCTGAGCGATCACTGTACACCTCCCGTAGATCCTCTCACCAAAGAATCGCGGCGCGGCTTCAATTCTTGGAATGACTATTTCCAGGCGCGCTATGTCCGAGTTTGACTGTTCTTTGTTTTAGGTTGACAAATTTATACATAATAGAACAGCACACAAAAGTGGCATGGTCACTGAAGTAAAGGACCCAACCTATTTGTTTAGGGTTTGCTAAATCCGAATTATAGTCGAATTTGCTCTATCACGTCAGGTTTTTGAGAAAGTTAGCCTAAAAAGTGGCGATTCCGTAGAGTATCTGTAATTTACTTGCGGTTGGCTAATTCTAACCAAAGGTGATAACATTCCTTTCGAAGCAATTTTCTTTAGGAGGCGCAACCTTATCTTAACGATCCTCTCACTTTCTGATGTACATCTTAAAGTCAATTTTCGAAATAGCCAACAGATGCTTCATCGCATTCTGTTTTACTTCCTCTACGTTTTGATTGTTTTTTTTCAAGGATACTTCAATTTGGAAACAGTCAGGTATCAAAGAGAGCCAGTGTTTCGCCAGAAATTGCTGAATAAGCTGCGATGAATGGGCAGATGCATCGGCGTGGTCAAGGATCCAGTCGCCGTTCTTCCACAAATTAGGTCGTTTCCACCTTACTGCGCCACGGTAACGCTTCAGAACTTCTTGTTAATACTCTTTGTTAGCGCCTGATTTTTACAAAGGGTTTTATGGCGCACAACACCTTCCTTGTTCCACATTGTGAGGTCCTTTGGCCATTACTGACCCGACAGATTAAGAGTCACATTTCACTGAAGTACGACTACTTTCAAATTACATGATCCACCAAGTTTTTGGAAAAATTTAATGCACAGTCAGTTCGGTGCATTCCCTCATCCTAAAATGTGACACGTACATGCTTAGACGTTTACGCAACTGTGTACGCTAGACGATTTAAGATTTATTATTTTCCAAAAAATCTGACACTATAGAAAAAATTCGACATCAGATTTCGAATTAGCGATCCCACACATATAAAATTTTTTTATGTTTATTTGGTTGAGTGCCTGTAAATTGTATTCACTATGCATAACTTTTCCGCCTGGAATACGTGTAAAGTTTTAGGATGTACTCTAGGTACACTATTTTTCCAAATTTATCAAACCTTTATTTGGATTTATGAAATCGACAAAAAGAGATTAAGAGGCCCTTTAAACAGGGAATTGAAGCGTAAATGGTTAAAATTGTTCATTTAGATAAAGGTATTTCGGTTTTTTTGTTTTAGTCTTAATTGTAGGTGAAAACTGCAATTTTGATTCAATCCTAAAGTTAAAAACCTGACATATTCCCTCGAAGGATTCTGTATAAATCTATTTCGTTGGTTTTTCTTTGAAACAATTTATTTGGAACTTATAGAGTTATTATTTTTTAGAAACAATTTTAAAAAAATAATTTGAAATTTTGTAAAAACCAAATAACTAGAGTCGTGAAGAATCTTTCGTGAAATAAAATCAGCTTTTAAACATTAGGGTTAAATAAAATTTGTTGATTTTTCTACAGATCACAATTGAGTAAAAAAAGGTCCGTGAAAAATTTATTTTCAGCAAACAATTGGCATCCGGTTTGAACATTTTCAGGAAAAATGAAACACAATAAAATTTTGCATTAGACTGCCATGGTCGATTAACAAGAAATCCTGAATGACTTTTTTATTTAATAACAATATCGAAGGCAAATTTGTTACTTTTGAAGTGTATCGTTTCTTAACAAACACTTGGAGATATTAAAAATACTTGTAAAACATGAAGAAAATCGTTAAAAAAAAAGATTCAATAGCAGGGCAAATGTTAAAAAATGTAAGTTGTCATAAAAAAATAAGTGATTGAAATATTTTCCTGTGAATTAGGAGCAATTCATTACTCGATTCGCACTAAATTTTAATAATTGATGGACGAACAAACTTTTTTAGTTAAATTAATAAAAGTCAATGAGTAATTTGTTATTTTATAAACAAAATTGTATTAACAATTATCCATAAGAAGTATTTATGATGGAATAAATCAAATTTTTTCAATTAAGTCGATCATATGTACTACTTATTTGACAATTAAACCTATGTATCCTATTTGGTCGTCAAATAAAAATTATTAATTTTGTAAACAATATTAATTAACAAGTTGACAATTTGAATATGTTGGACAAAAATACTCAGTTCTTTCGAAAGTTAATAAATAACTTTTAAATTTTTATTGATGTTTCGATTACAATATTTTAATAATTATTTAAACAAACCTAAATAAAAAAAGTAATCTTGTGACTACTGTTCAAGATGCAACCTTTTTTCTTTTAATGTAATAAACAGGTAAAAACAAATTTTGAAACGTTTCTTAGAGTTTTTCATTATTCAAAAACAGACAATTTTAAAGCTTGGAAAATTAGAGAGAACTAAATAACGAAGAAAATGTTAATTTTGTAAAAGAGCGAAAAAACATTCTGTGAAATCGAGATCACTATTTAAAGACGAAACAAATGTCTACTCTCGAGTCGAACTTTTGTTGAATGGGGGACAAAAAAATTTAATTTGAAAAAGTTATCCGGATTTGAGGAAACGGATGTGCAAGATGCCAATCTCAAAGATAACTAAACTAAAATTGGACCAGGCTTGACTGTGCATTGCAATAAAAATTCAACTTTCCATTTAAAAATAAAACAGCGTAATGCATGAGAGATAATAAATTTCTGGATACATTTAAATAAAGCTTTATGTCAAAAAGTCAGCCAATTCCCAGAATTGGCTTTGAATAGCTATTAAAATTAATTTTTAATTTTCTGTAAAAATAAAAACTCGCTTCTGAGATACGAAAATCCTGGGTAAAAAAATTAAATTGAAATATTGAAGTTAAAATAATAATTGAAATTTTTCTTTTTTTATTATTGGAAATTAATTTTTTAAACTAGAAATGTAACTACCATTTTTGGTTGAAACTTATATTTCTATTTGAAAATACAATTATTTTGTTAGTTATTTAACTATTTTAATAGAAAATTGAAATATTTGGTGTAGGATGCAAAATTGTTTTGTAGAAAATTCATCTGTTTTGTTGAAAATTTCAATTTTTGGGTTGAAAATTAATCTTCTTGGAAAATTGATCTTTTTGGCTTGAGACTCAACCATTTTGTTAAAAATTCGTATTTTTTGTTCGAATTCATCTGCTGGATTTTTTAAAAATTAATTTTTTAAGATAAAAATGTAACTATTTCATTTTTTGTTAAAAACTTTCCTTTTTAGTTAAAAATTCAACTATTCGGTTAAATATTGAACTATTTTGCTAGAATATTAAACTATATGGTGTCGGGTGTAAAATTGAACTGTCTTGTTTGAAATTGATATATTTTATTGAAAATCACTTTTTTGGCTGATTCAACTACCCAAGTGCGAATTGCCGGAGCTATTACATGTTCGGCTAATAAATTATATTTTTTAGTTGAAATTGCTACTAATTGATTGAAAATTTAATTACATTGATAGAAAATTCAACAGTTCGGTTAAATTTAATCTATTTTGTTAAAATTTGTGTTTTTAGATTTAACCAGTAAAAAATTATTTGGTTGTTGTTAATAAGTCATCTTTAACCTGAAAATGTAAATAATTCATTTTTCATTTAAAAATAATTTTTTTAGTTAAAATGAAACTATTTATTTGAAAATTTAATTACTGAAAATGTAGCTTTTCCAATTTATGATGAAAATTGATCTTTTTAGTTGAAAATTCAACTATTTTCTAAAAGTTATCTTTGTGGTCGTAAATTCTACTCGCTATGGAACGACTCATTAGAAACATGAAAAAAGCAGAATAAACATGAAATCCGTGTATAGTGAACTACTTCCTTACTTTGGGGGAGGGGGTCTACAGCATATCTTAAAATTGGTAACGTTATTTATGGATGACCCCCTAAAGAGAAAGGCTTGCCTTTAAAAATTAACCATTAAGCAAAATTTTAGCAGTCAATACATCAAACCTCGAGGATAATCATTCTCTTCGCCCTTATTTTTCTATAAAAATCATATTAAAAAGCTGGCTGATATGCCAAGGGCATCCCGCCCGCGTGCTTCATAAATCAGAACAAATATTCCAGCGATGACAAACACAATGAGTCCCAATTTCGGTCATTTATATACGCTAGACGCGGGATAATATGACGGCGGATCCTTTGTGCACACATTGGGGAGGAAAGGACCCCGGACGTGGACGAGTGACGTCATTTATAAGGACATAAATCAAAGCGAAGGACAAGCGTTCGAAAGCGTTCCGGATACGGGGCACGCAGTTGATTCTCCCCAGGGATGTTACGAGATCTTCCTTTGACTTTGTGCTAACATTACGTATATAACTATACACATGCATTTCCGTACTTCTAAGTGTATGTTTCATGCATTTCGTGTATGTGTTGGGGATATTGCTGCTGGTAGAGGGATGATCGAATTCATGAGTTAAGTTCCGATCAATAAGAAAACACGTGCAGACAAAAATTAATGTCACGGTTATTCTCAGTAAACAAGATTACTGAAACAAAATAGAAATAATGTTAAACGGTTGCACCACTTCCGAAAAAAATTAATAATAATACTCTAAAATCTATAAAACGAAAAATCTTTATTGAACTTAAGAGTTGGAGACCAGAAGGTCTTTTAGGCTCTAACATACATAGACATGATCTTATTATAGATAATACTAAAGTACGTGACAACTACACGGAGAAAACGAACCGTTAACCGAGCTGGATCAATAGCTCCGTTAAAGACATATTATTTAAAAAGAACAGAGTAATGGTTGTAAGTAATCATGTGCTTGTTGCTATCACAGCCAAGCTAAAACGGTTAAAGTCATACGGTAAAAAAAAATTGAGCTGTGACAGGGATATTATTCCTTATTATAGCTAAACATTAGGCTGAAAACGAACGAAGGAATTTAGAAAGATCCCTGAATCAGCGAAAATGAATATTCTTGACCATTTTCTATATACCAGGGATATCGTCTATTCAAACTCCTAATAAGTATAGCTATAATAGGGATATTAAGAATAGGTGTCTGAAGCAATTGTCGGAAGAGCGCCGGTGCATTATGGGAGCAGCGAAATAAAATGGCGAC
>NC_046665.1:100168688-100180796 GCF_010883055.1 Belonocnema kinseyi | reverse complement strand
TATTGAAATATCAAGAAACGCGATAAAAACAACAAACTTGACCTTCAAATGCATTACACGGATTTCAGGGAAATTCATTTTCGCGATACCTGACGAAAAATTAGCTACTAATTTACATAAATTAACTAAATGTGTAACTCTTCTAACTAAACGTTTTACCAAATCCAAGCGTACACTTTCTTTGAGTTTAATATATTCTCTATTCACTCGTTCGCCTCAAGAATTTTTTTTCCGTGCAAATGGTAAAAAATAACACATTACTTGGTTGTCAGAACCGAGTTTGACTCTGCAAAATATGAATAAGTACTTCTTTGCTAAAATAAAACGATTTTTTCGGTTAAAAGAAAACAAATGCTTAGAGATAAATTTTAACCAAGCTGCACTTTATAGTTATATTTTCACAAGCAAACTAGTCACTTTTTACACAACCAATATGGTTGTAATTTTTTCTCAAGGATATTGTCTGTTTTTAAGCAATCACATTTACTGAGTTCTTTTTTAACATTCTTAGTAGCTGAATCTAACAAATTGAAGTTGATAAGTTTTAACCAAGTGTTTTTGATCTTGGTAAAAGTGAACCAAGTTGATTTGCGAGTTTTCAACCGAGTAGAGATATAATTTTAGCAAAATTGCACAGGTTTCGCAGTAAGACAGTCGAAGGGACCGTTTTCTGCGCAGTTAAGAAAGGAATCATCGCTAGCATCGTTGTTAGCGTCATTTCCCATCGACTCTATTCTTTTTTCGTAGTGATTGGTAGGATTCAGTTGCGCTTCAAAAAATAGTTGTGTGAAATGTGTTTTGTTACAATTCTCTCCCATAATTATTCTGCAGTGCTTACCGACATCATCCGTACGACAGAGATGTACATTATCAAACGGAGAGAGAGCTGAAAAACGACCCTAACCTCAAAATAATGCACATGCATAACATTTTCATTTAGCGCAATAAACTGTGTTATTTTGCCTCAAAAACAGTCGAGGGACGTCCGTTATGATATTTTATTGTATCTCCGAATTCTTTTTTTTTGTTACTGAACTGTACCCGATACTTCACATGCCCCTAAATCGAAAAATTATTATTTCTGACACGAAAATTTTTGAATGAATAAGTTGATGTTTGTAGTGCATAATTACTTATTTTCAAGCAATAAACATTATTATTAGGTAGAGAATTATTTTTTGATTGTTATTATAGAATATTATTACGATGAATGCAGTGAGAATGCAGTCGGTTGCGACAGCCAAGTACATTGGTTACTATAACCGAGTAGGTTAGTTGGCGTAGCAGAGACACTCGGTTGTGACAGCCAAGTGCATTGGTCACAGTAACCGAGCAGGTTAGCTACCGCAACCGAATGAGGTTGCCTAACGTAACAAAGTAGGTTGCTGCTTTAAATCAAAAAATTTTAGCCAATACAACTTTGTTAAATTTTACAGCGAAGTTTCCAGGTGCTATATTAGCAGTTTTACTTGGCTATTTTCAGCAGAAGTTTGGTTATTTTCAAAAAGTATATTTTCTCAGTGGTTGTCGGACAAATAGTCGCGAGACATCTGGTCGCCAGAACCTCTAGTCGCCAAGATATCTAGTTCCCAGGACATTTAAGCAGTCGCCGGAACATTTACTTGCCGGAACATCTAGTCGCCAGAACATCTAGTTTCCAGGCCAGTCGTAATCACCAAGACGTGATTTTATAAATCATAATAAATTAGGAATTAAATCAAAACAAGAATTCTACACATTTAAGAAATATACAATTAAAATCTACCGGAATTCTAAATGAAAAACAGCGTGAAGATCATAATACAACTGTGTCATTTGATTTTTTTATTAGCCAAGGAAAATAATATTTCTTAATTTTCTGCGACGTTTTCAGTCTTTTACGTTATATTCTGTTATGATTTATAACATCACGTTGTGGCGACTAAAGATGTCCCAGGGACTAGATGTTCGGCGACAAATCGGCGGCGACTAGTTGTTTTGCTCCGTTATTGTTAGAGCTACAATTTATCCCGCGTCGAAATATAAGTCCTGTTTTCATTCTCTTAAATTCTCTAGTCTCGAAGACTTTACGAGGATATGATGAGGAATCATTCAATATGATGCAAGTACTATTTAATTACTGAACATGTGCACAAATGTTCAATTTTGCATGTTTGGAGGTCGTGAAATGGACTTAATGAAATAATTATTAGATTCTTGTAGATTCTCTAGTTAGTGCTTTTTATTTCGACGTACATGCAACGTAGAGCGCGCTTTTTTTGAAATAGCAAAAATTTTAATTAGAATATTCCTAACAGGTAGTCATTATTAAATGAACAGAAATTTTACATCCGTCCATCTTTTTCCTTGTATCGAATGCACAATAAAACTATAATGTGATTTTATTGAATAAAAAAAATGTTAAGTTGATTATAAATTTCCTATATTCAATACATTCTTAATAATTTGGTTTTTCGTTCGTTGAGTGGAAAGGTAGATTGATGTAATATTTTTGTATTTTTAGTAATGAATGTTTATTAAGAAAATTCGAATGGAAATTTTTTCTTTTTCAAAGAATACCCAAGTTTTTGCTTTAAATTTGTTAAAAAAAGTTCTGGTAATATAATTGAAATTGAATAATTTTCTTCCAGTATATTTTATTAACATAAAATGAATACCATAAGTCATACATGTGATGCAGTTAAACTGAAAACTTAGATATTTTAGAATATTCATACATTTTGTTGATAATTTGTATTTCTTTATAAAAGTGTAACCTGCTTGGTTGAAAATGTAATCTTCTTTTCATTCTTGGTCGATTATTTGACTCTGTAAAAAATATTTTTTATTGGGGATTTATCATTACAGTTGAAAACTCAACTATTTGCTTTTAAATGAACTTTTATGTTAAAAAATATACTGTTTTCTGAATATTCATCTTTTTGGCTTGGAAATTCAACAGTTTGATACAAAATTAAACTATTTAGTTTAAACTTTCTAGTGTATGTTGTATTATTTAAAAAATAAACTATTGGGTAGAAAATTTTTCTTTTTTAGTACAAAAGAATTGTCTTTTTGTGCGAAAGATAGTCGTATTTTTAGATACAAAATGAATCTTGTGTGCTGAAAATTCAACTGTTTGGTAAGAAATTCAAATATTTGGTTAAAAAGCCATCTTTTTGTGTAGAAAATTATTCTTGTTTGTTGAAAGTTTAACTTTTTGGTTGAGAATTCAACTATCTTGTTTAAAATTAATCTTTCTTGATTGAAAATGACCTTTTTTTGTTAAAAATCAATCTTTTTTATTTTAAATCCACTATTCTAAAACATATGACTATTGCGCTTCAAAACCTTACTCTTTTGTTGAAAATTCATACTTCATGGTAGAATCCTCATCTTTATTGATTGAAAATTAACTTTCTTGATGAAAATTTAAATGTCTTCTAAGGAACAGACTTATAAAGTAAAAGTTGAAATATATATTTGATTTTACTCCTTTAACAATAAATAATCGATTATAAATTTATAAGAAGAAATACCTTTTGCATCACAAATGTAAATTTAAAATAATTTTAAATTTCTTTATGCACTTTGCATTTATTGTTCGTTGTCAAGAATTATAAACAAAAACATAAAAAAATCATTTTAAATGAGAGCGCCACCGGTAACCAATCCGTTAAATTCACGCGAAAAAATTAATTATTATTAATCAATTATTAAATCATTATTACTGAATTATCAATCAATTTCTAAATAATTAATTTTTGGCTATGTAGGTACAAAACCGTTTGCTTCGAACTATTAAAAAAAAATGTATGTACCGAAAATTAATTTTAGTCTGAAATAAATAGCAATATATCACTTTAAAATATTTTCTTATAATTTTATGTCAATAAAAATTATTTTAATGTCAACATTCCTTAAATACTATTGTTGCAACATATTGGTGATAAAATCAAGGAGCAGTACCGTGAATTAATCTCTCGAAATTTCTCTCCGCGTACCATGTCAAAAATTTTTAACAATATTTGACTGATATTGAGAAAGTTACTGCTTCACCTTTAGATAAATTTAAAGAGGGGTTAAAATTCCTAATGCATTTACTTTTAATTTATCACATTTTTAAAATAAATAATCATTTGGAATTTCGATGGGTTATCCAATTTGAAATAATTTAGCCGAAATTATAATAAGAGACTTACAATTTGAAATTTGTAATATACTTGATTTCTAAATTATCACGTATTTTAGGTATTTAGACAACACTTTTTTATTATTCCTAAAGATCAGACTGAAAAAACTGTTGAAACGCTTAATTCAATTAATAAAAGATTATAATTTACACATGGCATTGAAAAAAGATTAGCTTAATTCAATAACAATTCATAAAAAATTATTAATAAACAAATTAATAATAGATTAAAATAAATGATAAAAAAATCATAATTCTCCGAACATTGCAAAAAAAGAATTTGATCCTACCCGTGCAGAAATTCCAATTTGGATCTGATCGGGGCCAGATCGGGCAGAATTTAGCCCAAATCAGGTTATCTAGATAGGGCCATACTCGAAATGAAACACGATGCCCGATCGGGGCCCAAGCGCTGCGCCCAGAGATAACCGTAACTGGCTCCGATAGGGCCCATATTTATTTATTTTTCTTATTCTTAATTAAAAGGGATTCTTAAATAAAATAATATAAAGTGGAACGATGGTCGTGGGGGCTAAAGCGTAGGTTTTGGACCCACTCCTTCGGCTTGCGGGTTCGATTCCCGCCTCGCACTCTGGAAGAGTCTCGGTGGCCCATGCGGTGAACACTAGCCTAGCAAGGGAGTTGTTCATCTCCGGAGAGTCGTGGGACCGGTACCTCTAGAGAAAAAGGTTTTCTCTAAGTACTTAAGGCTGTTGCTCTTGGTGGTTCGGAACCCACCTTAAACTGTAGGTCCCCCTTCCACCACCAAGTAAGTGTGTGGAGGGTGTGTAAAGGAATAGAGGAGGTGTAAGAAAAATGTAAACCCTTAGGGGGGACACATTAGAAGCTTCCATTCCAAATAAAATAATATTAAAATCGAATATATCATCTCCTTAACTGAAATTCAGAATATAAATATCAGGTTATCTAACAGATTGCGATATGAAAAAATTGGAGTATGTGAGACACTTTTTTTAGAGCAAACGGAAAAAGCCAAACGTCGCAACATAATAGCTAGAATTTGTGTATGATAAACCATTTAAGTATTTTGCAATATATTTTTGGTTTTAATTTCTAAATTGAAGTTGCTTTCAATTTCTATATTGAACCCAATTGTGGAAAGTATCAAATCACCTAAAAATACGTGAAAATAAATATGTTTATGACGTCATTGTTGATCTAATTCGTTTTCACACTCAACAAATGAAATATTACTTTTGCTACACTGTAAAAAATTTTTACTGTAATTTCACCACGTTGAATGTGGGCTCGATTATTACCAACACGTAAGGTTGGGTATTCACGAAAGTCTGGAATATTTCAATCCCCCTTGTGATTTTACATTTAGGTTATGCGAAATCGCCGCTCGATGTTGTAAATTTACAAATGATTGTGAATTTATAGGCTATGGTAATTTTTCCAGATTAAGCGTATAAAATTTCCAGGTTGCGGAATTTTTTCCCTACTTTTGACAATATTAAAGGGCAGATTCAAAAAGTTCTTTTTTTATTTTGAATTTTTTTCTTCGCTAGATTTTGTTACTTTCGTTCAAAGTAAATATGAGAAGTTCGATGTAAAAGCAAGTTTAACGATTTTTAAATATTAAAAAAGAAATAAACATGATTATAATTGTCCAAGTTTATTGCAATGTTGTAAAGAAAAGACGAATATAACCTCAAAACAGAGACAGCAATGGATTAACTTGGACAAGAACGATTATGCTGTTTTTTTCAATATGTTAAAATCGCTACACTTACCTTAAACATGCCCTTCTTCTGTTTTGAACGAAACTAACAAGTGCTCGTTTGGAAAAACATACCTTTAATCACGATTGCTGAAGATTTATGATGCAGAATTCTGAGGCTTGCTTACATTATCTCTGGCCCCTAGAGTTCTCTCGGCGGGAGATTTAAAGTGAAATTTAAAATAAAATATTAATCAAAAACTATCGTTAACAATGTAGGTCATTTTAATTCTTAAACGTGTGAAATTTAAAAAAATTTTAAACTAATTTAACAAGTAACATAATTGTCGTTCAACATAGCGTAGAACATTTTTTAGTTGAAACTATTTTATTTTCAATTAAAAAAATATATTTTTACTTCAATCTGTATTGAAAAAATATTTAAAAAGTAAACTATATATTTATTTTAAATATTTAATTCAGTAAAAAATTTAAATTAACTTATCATTTTCTTCCATTTTCAACATTCTTGAGACTTGTGATTTTACATAGTGTTGGAATTCTCTGCATGCGCATTGGATAATTTTCATTTCTTTTTGATAATGTTACGTCTACATTCTGACATATTACATATCGTATTGGATTTTCAAAAACTGTTGCGATTTTACTATTCTGGGAAAATCCCAACGTTGAATGTGGGCTCGATTATTACCAACGTTCAACGTAGGTTCATCACAGAATTTAGGTTATGTTACGATATGTAGCGTTGTAATTTTACAAGCATGTGTAGAATCCCTAATAAAAAAAAATCCCCTCAAATCAAACCCCTCTCAATGTGGAAAAGTGACCACGCTCAAACTGGTAATATTACCGAAAATTTTATTCGTAAGTTTACAAATGCTTGTGAATGTCGTTTTCATTTTTTACAGTGTACTTTTCTTATAAATAAATAACCTCATTTCGAGGTTAGGTTTCATTTTAACATGCTTAATATATTTACTTATTATAGTCTTCAACACGTAATTCAGGAATATTTTGAAGTATACTATACCTACGCATTCGTCTTGTGCTCACTTTTGGCATTTTTGTCCACTTATTTTGTCACTTTTCCAAATAATAATGGAGATTTTTTTGACGCTTGACACTTTATGTTGAAACTTATGCGATTTGGAATCAAATCACTTGAGTCCCCGAAATTAATGGAGCGCCATCTACTGGCAAGCTTGGCTGTTAAGTCGGGGTCTAGGCGGGGCCAAATTTAACAACCACAAAATAGTGTGCCCGATCTGGCCCAATTCGGAAATAAGGCAAACATTTGGCAACTTCTGCACGGGTAGTAGCAACATTACTATTTCATACTATGGTAAAATTTCGGAGAATACAAAAACACGTTCTAAAACTTTCAGAATAAGCACCACTTTTAACATAAATTCCAAACTCAATAAAATGATTAAACTCGGCAAAGACCAATTAGAAACCTTAGAAAAAACTAACACAGTTTACTTCTTTTCTTGTATAAATTAAATTATGATAATGCTCTTAACAACATTCATATTAATCCATATTAATGGCAGTATTGTTCACTTTTTCCTTTGGGAATTTATGGAAGTCCTATACATCAAGAGAGCAATTCTGTGAAAAGAGCTTTTGTTCGAAATTGTTATTATTAAGAAAAGAAATTGATAATTTTCTTAACGAAATCATTGATTTGGATCATGCTAATGATTCATATAGTTCCATTCCAGAATTTTTCTATAAAACTGAACCACAATTTTTCTAACGAGAGTAGGATGCTTTTTGATCAGGCTCTCATAAAAAAAATATTCGTTACCATATTTATAGTGTTTTTTAATCAGTTCTACATTTTTCATAATTTTATATTTTTACACAATACAAATCTTGATTATTGATGAATTTTTGAAATATAGTAACTACAATAATTGCCATCTCTTACTTTAACCTCTTTGCTTCTTTTACCTGAAATCTTACTTCTAATTGATTCTGAATTATTTTACATAAATTTTGCATAAACAATCTATGTTTTGGAAATTTACTTTTGTTTTAAGCTTACCAATCCTGATCACTCGACGATATAGAATGAATTCTGAATTAGATTCTGATTTATATATAAAACATTATACTCCATAAGATAACTATTCTTCTTTTTTAGTGAAAAAATCATTTTTTGTTTGTTAAAGATGCAATTGTTTGGTTAAAAATTAATCTGTAACTATTTCGTTGACAGTTTGTTTTAGTTGGCTAAATCCACCTTTTTTATTTTAAATTGAATTATTTTAGAGTTGAAATATCAACTGTTACATTTTTTGTTGAAAATTCATCTTTTTTGGTTGTAAATTTAAATCCTTTGTAAAAAGTTGGACTACTTTTTGCTGATAGAAAATTCATAATTTTAGTTGGTAATTTATTTTTTATATTTTTAAAAATTAATTTCTTCAACTGATAATATAAACATTTCTTTGAAAATTCAACTGTTTGGTAAAACATTAGTCTTTTTAGCGCAAAATTTCAACTATTTGGTAAAAAATTAAACTGTATTGTGCAATAGAAAATTAGTTTTATTTTCTGCTTGCGAATTAATCTTTTTAATCTTTTTTAATTCAGAATTGTTTTTTGTTACAGATTAATTTTTTCTAGTTGAAAATTCAATTACTTAATTGAAGATTATTAAGGTATTTTGTTGAAAATTCGTCTTTTTGGTAGAAGATTATACTTTTGCTTATAAATTCATCTCTACTGTTTTAAAAAGCAATCGTTTTGTCAAAAACTAATCTGTTTTTATAGTGAAAATTCAAATCCCAGGTTAAAAATTGGACTACTTTCTTAAAAGTTAATTTTTTTCTGTTGGAAGATTTATAACTTCACTTAAAAATTCGTTTTTTGTTGTTGTTACAAATTAGTTTTTCTTACTGGAAATTCACCTGTTCTTTTGAAATTTAATTTTTTTGTTAAAAAATCATATTCCTAGAGTATAATACGCATTTTTGTCCTAGAAGTCTAACAATGGTAAAAAATTGGACTATCTAGTAAAAAATTCAAATGTTTTTTAGAAAATGAATTCTCTTAAATGGAAATTTAACTGCGCTATTTTTATTAAAAATTGTTCTATTTCAGTTTTTAGATTAAAATATTCAGTTAAAATGTTTAGAAATTATCAAATATCTGGGACAATTACTAGAAAATTGCGGTTTATTCTGAAAGTTTTTATTTTGTTTTGGATTTTTATCTAGTAACGGATAATATATTAATAATAGAGAGAATCATTTTTTACAATCTTTTTCTTATTTGTGAATATATTATTTTGAAATAAAATAGATATATATTAAATATTCTTGGAATTTTATCGGTGGATCATATTATGTATCAATTTTCCATGATGTAGTTAACGAGGGCCTTTTTAAATAATTATTAATGATGTATATTATTAGTTTCTAACTGAAAATGTAAATAAATGCTGAAAATTTTAGTAAAACTCACAACTTTCTAGCATTATTCCAACACTAGATACCAATAAATCATGAAAAAATGGTTTAAACAATTCTGTGTTTCAATTTGCAATAAATGTTATCTCACTGAGTACACAGTGAAAAGAAAAGATTAAAGTTTTAAAAAATCGTAACTGTGTAGCATTTCTATTGGAGAAAATAGTTATAAACAATAATAATGCTTTCAAACAATTTTTGTAAATTTAATTAACTCTTACTACCAGTTGAGTGAATAGTACACAGAAATGTGAAAAATTTCAGGAAAAACTGAACAATTCGAACATTATTAAAAGTCAATGTCATTTAAAATAATGAAAAATTGCTCACGATTGTAAAGAATTTTTTTAAAACTTGAATTAATTATTGATTCAGTTAAATTAAAAAGTAGATCAAAAGTGCAGAATTTTATGAAAAAATTTAACTTTTGACTATTATTTAAACAATTTATTTATACATCTAATTATTAGTATAAAGTAGTGTTTTATGTATTACACAATTTCTTTATAAACAATTAGAGTAAAAAAATCATGTAACCCACTTTTTCAATTATTACACTTTTTTGGGACCCTATTAAACGCACATGGAGGTAATATTAGAAATGTAAATATTTATTTGTAATCTATAGTATTAAGAGAAATGTTGAATTTCAACTCTATTCGCCTAATATTGACGATTCTGAATCAAATTTGCAAAGCCGTAAGATTTCTTATGATAAGCTTTGAACCAAAAAAATTGTTTACAGTATTTAACAGTTGATATTTCAATTAAAAAGAAAAAATAGTTCAATGTCACCAAAATAAACCAATTTTTCACCAAAAAGTTGAATTCTTATCCCTTAAAGGACATCTACTGATACACCTCCAGATATTTTAGGGTGAAAAAAATCATGAGTGTTATTGAAATAATACAAAATAGGAAAAAAATCCAAAGCCTCAGTGATAATTTTACTTTTAAAAAAAAAATACTTGAAAAATGTAGACAATCTGAAAAATAGGAAAACCCGTGGTGTCACAGTAACCTCAGGTATCCTTGAGGAGTTTAACAAAAAATATGAATTTACAACCAAATAGTTGAATTTTCATTAAAAAAGGATAAATTTCTATCCATTAGGATTATTTTTCGTCCAGAAAAGACGAGTTTTCAACAAATGACATGAATTTTTAACCAAGAAATATAAATTTTCATTTAAAAGGACGTTTAACCCAAATGTTTTACTAAGAAGATTAATTTTCCAAAGACAGAAAAGTTACAGTTTTAACCAAAGAGATGAATTTTCAACCAAAGAAGGGTATTTTTAACAATGTAGTTCAACTTTCAATCAAGTAACTACATTTTTGACAAAAATATGACATTTTCGGAAAAACCACTAAATTTTCAACCAGATACTAGAATTTGAATTAGATGAATTCCGAACAAAAAATATAATAGCATTTCAATTAATGTTGCAAACGTTAAATTCCTGCCAGGGAAACTTCCATTCCTTAGTTTTCTGAACAGTTTTCTACACAATTTTTTTTCACTTTTTTTAATTTTAAAGAACCATTTATCTAATAAAATAGCATTTAACATGTTTAACCAACAGATTTTTAGTAATGTGGTTCGATTCCCAGCAAAGCGAAAGAGGATCTTTTTTCACAGAAAATTTAAAATAATTAAAACAGATTATTTCATGCAAAGAAGAATTAACATAATAAAGAAATAGTAATGCTATTTAAAAAGTCGCTTTTGCCCCCCCCCCTCCCCCGTATAATTTGCCCAGTTCTAGCTTACTTTGATGCAATTGAAAATATCTTTTTCATTCAACGAGTATCATGTTTTTCGTCTCGCCTTGTAGAGGATTGAATGAACATTGTAAGAAATAAATTAATGTTGAGATATTCACCTTGAATTGGGGAAGTTAAATTCTTAAATTGCAATTTATGCCGAACAGGCTTTTTCCTGAACATGGAAGGTGGAAAATACGAACCATGCTATAAACAGTTAAAGCGATTAACGCACACACTTAGGGGGGATATAAGCGAATAAGGTGGTTTGTTAAGAATCGTGCCGCATAGATTACAATAAAGGTACTTTACGCTCTCGAGAAGTTGTGATCCAAGACGGGGCAATTGGTACTTTACATGTAAAGCCATAGCTAAGTGTACGTCTAATTTCTATGCTTGTACTTGCTGTCACGCAAGATTCCACCCGCACGTGTACTGCTCAAGAGACCTGTTCCGGCGTTCTTGAACGTCTTTCAAATAAGAGCAAAAACACTTTAGGCAAGTGTTAAACCATTGTTCTTTGCGAGTGTGAAGCCTCAGAGAAAAGGAACTAAAATAATTAACTAATAGGTCAAGGATTGATTCAATCGCTTATTTATTTCATTTTTGTCAAAGTATCCAATGTCCAGAATTCTAGAAAATAAAACCAACAATCGAACGGTCAAATTTGGACAACCACCATAAAATGTTTCTTTTGCAATTCGCAAAAAGATACAAAAGTTTCCCCAAGGAAAAAAGAAATAAATTCTTTTTTTTTGACAAATATAAAAATAGGAAAGAAAAATGAGGAGACAACCAACCAACTCCCCTTCATTCTCTTTAAAAAATTTTTTTTGTTTCTATTTTATTTTTATAATTCTTAAATCACAATAGAAGCACATTTGTAAACAATACCAGGTGTATACATATGAAACCGGTATTGCCATTTAGCGGCCAGTAGGCACACTTGTAGGCACTGTCGGAACTTACCATTTGTGCTAATTGGCG
>NC_046665.1:100144004-100168588 GCF_010883055.1 Belonocnema kinseyi | reverse complement strand
AACAACAAAATTTTGTTTAAAGAATTCGCATTTTTTTAAACGGGACAATGAAACTACGTCTGTTTTAGTACCAATGTAAGTTATAAATTATAATAATATACATTTATGGGACTGATATCAAATTTGAGGGATAAACTCGACTGCCAAGCACGAGATACGTGATGAGAATGTGTTCGTTAAGGCCGAAGGAGCTTTAGAAAAAGAGAAGGGGCAATTACCAAATTATTGTTGTCGATGCTTTCACCTTCAGTTTAAAAAAGTCTATGCACAAAGATCGAGCGCAATGCGTGAGATTAATCTATCATCGAGCGCGGAGCGCGAGAACCAACAGTCGCGCGCCCTAGGCGCGCTCAAACTTGCAAGCAAAGCGAGCCGCGCGGGTTGCGCTATGAGAATGTGCCCGCGAAGTGGGCAGATTTTTTATTGTGGTTTGATAACAATAAAAATAAAACAGACGAAATAAATAAAAAAAGAAGAAAGGGGATTTGGTTGGTTGTTTTCTCATTTTCCTCTCTTCTTTTTTATTTTTGTCCAAAAAAATTATTTATTTATTTTTTCCTTTTTAGGGAAATTTGTAACTTTCTTAAAATTGGAATGGGAAAATTTGATGGTGGTTGTCCCACTTTTGTCGTTAGATTCTTGGTTTCATTTTCAGGAATTCGGCACATTAACTTGATTATTGGACGTTAAATAGGATTTTAAATTTGATTTTAATCTCACTAAAATTTCTTAAATTTAAAATTATCCAAGATTTAAAATTATGGTATTATTTTGTAGGGGACTGAAATTAGCGAACATCTTCTTCAGTTTCTACTGGCATGGTGAGTCTACCAATATTAAAATTTGTAATACGTAATATTTTTTATAATTATTGAAGAAGTGTTTTAAATAATTGCTATCTGAAGTGAGAGCAGTTATAATAATATATTGTGCACCGAGCCAGCGATCTAGTCTTTTTACGGCCGAACGTACATTTTTTTAAACATGCGAGAACGTAAAAAGACAACGCTGCCTCGGTACACACGATATTTCATACAATAAGAGAATGGTTTCAGAGTTTTCTCATGATATGACGTCTTAGGTTTGTGGTTTGTATAAAAATACAAGTGCCGCGCAGAATAGTGCGCATGGGCTGAAGTGACAAAAGCGCATGCGTGTGCATTTCCTGTACACAATAAAGTATTTAAACTACTCTAACACCAATAGCAACTCTACAGAGCCTCGGCTTCGCCTCGACTCTGACTTGTTTTTACCAACTCACGCTCGGTATGATCTCCTCAAGAAAATATAAAAAAAAAAATATATTATGATAGTCGCTTTTAAGAATATTGATTTTTTGGGAATAAATTTAGAATGATATCTTAAGAAAGAAGTGTAAGGGACTATAATAATATTTTTATATTATTTTAAAAAACTATTCCTATAAGATAACACGATAGCTCACACCAGAATTAAACCATTTATTACGTATTAAAAATTAAATGGTATAATAATATATCATAAAATTGTACAATCCCCATTATGCAAATATTGATTTAAAACAAAATAATACAATAAATATTACATATTTAATACAAAAGTTAGTGCGCGCGTATGATGATCAACTGTCTAACAAACCAGCAAACGACTTTTACTAAAACTGCAGGATTGATCTTAATCATAATATATCATGGGCCTCGCTCGACCTGACTGACATCAAATTTAAGAAGCCTTCTAGCGTTTTGTTTTTCTAATTTAATTCATTGCTAAGATCACCAAGAGAAAAAAGAGACGGATATTTAATATAATTTTCTTTGCAGACTGACAATGCTGGCCGGTACTATACTCAATTCAAAATATCGCACACATTCAGAAAAATTATATAATTGGAATAGAGGTATTTTAAACATAAATACACATTTATTATAAAAATTTTAGCCAATAGTCAACTACATAACCTGAAAGCAATTAATGAATGTATGTTTTTTAATTAAGTAAAACAATAAATTATTTTTATTAAAGCATTACAAAAATTTTTATTCGATAAAAATTTTTTTCCATTTGAACTTTTTAATCTCAAAATTTAAATTATTATTATCCATTTGAAGTAATTCCAGAAAAGAATAAAAAACATTTTTAAGGGTCATCCATATACCACGTTTGTGCGCGAGGTGCCGGGGAGGGGGGGGGGGGGCGGGAGAATCCATGTGGACACTCGTTCCCCTAAAACTGTGAAAAATACTCAGGATGGTGCCTTATCATATAATTTCAAAAATTGAATTTAGATACTCATTTCACAACAGCAAAAACATTTAAAGAAATTACATAATAATTGGAATAGAGGTATTTGCATTTCAAAGAAACATTTATTATAGAAATTATAACTAATATTCAACTAAATATAACCTTAAAACAAATAATCAATTTATGGTACTTAATTTCGAAAAAATTAAAATATAATCTGTATGTAATTTAATACTTTAAAAAAGATTAATCAGCTAATAATAATTAATCATTCAATGAATTTTCTACTAAAATGATAAATCTTCAACTGGAATATTCAAATGTTTAGTTTTAAAAATTAATTTTTTACGAAAGAGCGAGTTTTCAACAAAGTAGTCAAATTTTCATTTAAGGTGATATATTTTCAACTCAAATGATGACTATTGAAAAAAAGTAATTTTGAAAAAATGAATTGCCCTTTAAGCCAAGCAGTTGCATTCTGAACTAAAAAGATGCAAAACAAGAAGATTAATTTTCTATAAAAAATACGAACTTTCATTTAAAAAAAAATTTATTTTTCCACAAAAAAAAAGAATTTTCAGCAAAATAATTAAATTTGTAACCAAACTAAAAGAATCTCGACTAAAAGGGGCTACAAAATATTTTAATTACAAAAAAAGACGAATTTTAAAATATACAGTTAAATTTTAGATACGCAAATATGAATTTTCAACAAAAAAGATCATTTCCAACGAAAAAGAATTGACTTTCTACTAAAAATAATTAAAATTTTTATCACAAAGTCTAAAATTCTACAAAATAGTGAATTTTCGGAAAAAATATAATTTTCAAAAAAATGGTTGAATTTTCGAAACAAAAACGAAGAATTCTCAGGCAAGAAATATAAAAGCAGACTTTTTACTATTTAAAATTAATTTTTAATCTATAAGAAATTAATATTTAAATCTTAAAAATTTAATAATTTTTTCTAAAAATAATTGTACAGATTTACGTAATTCATTTATTGGTTGAATGTTGAAGATTTTTTGTTAAAAAAAATGTAAGAAATTTCTTAGAAATCAAAGTTTTCAAATTTCAATGTGCCCGTGGACAAGAGTGATAAAAAGTTATGATTTTCGAAAGTGATCGCGCACTCTGTCCCAAGTTTATTAATTTTGGTTTCTTTATGTTTCCCAATGTATTAACAAGTTATGTATTTCATTTTGGTACACTTAAAATGATCCTCTTTTATATTAACTTCATTGTAAATAATTTATTAAATTTTTAAAAATCCTTTTTTAAAGGGAAATAACCATTTTTCTTACTTTGCTTCACATTTTGCTATAATAAGTAACTTTTGTAAATTTACTTATTGTGTTTTTCAAATTGACAAACCGTTCGTGACATGTCTATTAAAAAGTGTGAAAAAAGAACAATAAAATGATTATTCTGCTTAAAAATTAGTTCAGATATTTTTATGAAAGAGTCAGCGTTTAACACATGCATTTTTAAGACATTGAGGAAGTAAAAAACAAGAAAAAAACAAAACTCAAATATAGGGGACCTCTAAATAATATGCGATTTTAATTTTTTTTTAATTCATTGACTAAAAAGGTACAACTTATGCTAGTGTGCATGTTCAGGTTCAAAAGTTCACTCAGAAAAAAAATGTTCTTGAACCAAAAGAACTGTTTTCTTGAATATACATAAAAATGTACTTAAATGAAACAAATTTTTGTTGATTCAGCAATAGATTTGATTCCTTTCACATTATATTTGGCTGAAACAATCAAATACTACATCTAACAAATTATTTTGCTAAACCGACCGGAAAATTTAGTTGGGACAACCAAACATTTTGTTCTCCATATAATAACCATAATCTATGGTTGGACCAACACAAATTTTGTTAATTCAACCAAATCTTTTTCTAAGTATGAATGTTACATAACAACTCACACGATCGATCTTTCATCTAATCACCGAGTATACTTGGTAGTTAGATGAAAAAGTGACTATTTTGAAAATTAATTGTGATTAATTAAACTATTTTTTTACGAATCAAACACATTTTATGGAATCAGTACATTTGGTCCTTTTAGTTTTTTTTTCATACAGAAAATATTTTATATTTTATATACAAAATACATTTTTCTCTTAAGAAACTAATTGTTGCTTGAAAAAATATTGTATTGCCTAAAAAAACAAACTATTTTCTTAAGTTTACAATAGTTTAGTTCGCTTGAAAAAAAAATAGTTTTCTGTAATTGCAAATGTTTAATTCGTTCAGCAAAACTATTTTGTAAAATCTAAAATATTTTTGCCAAGTCTACAAAATCCTTTTGTGTAACAAAAAAATATTTGGTAATTTAACCAAATAAGTTTGTTTAATCTACAAACACTTTTTGCTGTGCCTACCAAACTTTTTGATTAGATCAACCAAACGCTACAACAAAATAATTTGGTTGGCTCAACAATATGATTTTGTTTCTCTTATAGTAACCAAAAAATTTGATTAGGACACCTAAACTGTTGCTCGGTTAAACATACATTTTTCTCAGCGAGACTGATCAACTTGCATTTATTGTGATCCTAAAAAATGAAAATGAACTGATTCTGAGTTAGGAAATGATCCCAGGTAGCGAGTTAGGGTGAGTTAGTGCGATAGAGGCGATCGGTGAGATAGGGATTAAGCCTTAAGTGAATTGTCAGATCGAGCCGTAGTTGCCGTGTATGGACACATGTATCGCATGCTGTGTAAACACGGTCCCGCGCACGGCTATTCCCATTCCACCATAAGCGAGTATATCTATCTCCATCTCACTCTCTCTCTCTCTCTTTTCCTTCCCAGGGGGTCTCTTCTATTCGGATTTGGCACCCTCATCATTTCGACGACACGGGCACGTCTCTGTTTATCCAGCTGCCGTATTTAAATGTCCCTCTAACGCGCCGTAAAATTATATGCAAAAATCCCCATAAAATATGTAGGCTCTGCCCTTAATGCACCGAGAAATTGTCGCGTCGCCTGTCTGCCTTATGGGGATTATATATTTTATCGGCGCCTCGCGCCCACTTTAATATGCAGAATGCACGCCAAGGGGAAGGATAATTCGAAATTTAACTTATCGACGTGACGCGACAAGCCGCTCCGTCACGGTGCTGCTGAACCTAAATGGGTAAAAAGAATAGAGGAAAGCAATTTGAGCTGGGGCTTATTTCATAATTGATACAAATTAAGGTGTTTTCAATCAAACGTGACAAAGGGAAATTAATGGCTGCATCTTTGCTATCCATAATTGAATCATCGGCTCAAGGAACGCTGTATGGACAGAGATTTTGAAATTAAATTTTTCTGCAAAAAGATCTACTGACTTCCCCCCACTGGGAATTGAACCACAGAACTACCGATTGCCGGTCGGGTGATTTTCCGCTTAGCTATTAGAGAAATTAGAAGAAAAATCCCTTTTCAGAAATATACGCTATCTTAAACCAGGTGTTAGACTTAAGATACGAGTAATTTGAAGGAACCTGTTTTATCATCAGAGTTAGTTACCATCGATCAGTGTAGATGTCATTTCACAATCGATGAAAACAGAAATCAAAACTATCGATCAAGTTAACTCTTTAATTAACAGAAAATTACTTAATGTAATTACTGACTAGATAGAAAGTAAATTTAAAAAATAAAAAAAATTAAATTTATCTAAAAAAAGATCTACTCACTTCACTTCACTACGATTCGAATCACAGAGATTTTAACTAACTGATATCAGTGATCACACTCTTATTTTTTTATTAGGAAATTGGTCCGCAGGGTCAAAATATCTCAAGTGTGCCACTTTTGAATCAATAGTTCTATATTCAATCAATGTATACAGTTTTCGATTAGTTTTTATATCAAAATAACTCTCCTAAAATATTTTTTCAACAAATTTATGGTTTTAAAAGTTATTAACAATCAAAGTTCTTGATATTTTTTTTCAAAAATGGATTACTCGCAAACGGTTCATCGAAATTCAATAATGGAGTTATTAAATTTTTGTCGCGATGTATACTTTACGCTAAAAAATTGTTCGCTGGTAAAAGCATTTTTTTATTGTTTACATAATCACTTGTTTTAAACAATTGAAAATTAATTAAACTACTCCTTTTGTGAGAGAATTCTTCCACGTTCCAATAGATTCTACAATCTCTTCCGAAAATGTTGGTGGAAAAAAAAGTTTGTATTTTGCAGTAGCTCAAAAGTGATTGAGTTTTTAACTAAAATGATCAATGTTTATGAAAAAATGAAATTTTAATCAAGTGGTACAACTTTCTACCAGGTATATTTAATTGTTTAATTAAAAAGATGAACTATCAACCAAGAAGATTAATTTTCTACAAAAAAGAATAAGGTGGTTTAATTTTCAATTAGGTATAGATAAATTTTCAACCAAAGAAATGAATCTTTAATCGAAAATATTGTTTTTTAAAAGAGGTGTTAAGTATTCAATCAAGAAGTTGAATTTTTAATCAAAATATGTGAATTTCCAGGAAAAATTGAATAGTCAAATTATCATTGAAAAGATTAGTTTTAAATAAATAAAAAAATAATTTTCAACCTTAAAATTGATTTTTGCAACAAAAAGATGATTTTTCAACTGAACTAATGAAGCCTTAACACAGAAACTGCATTTTGAATAAAATAGTTTAATCTTCAACAAAGTATAGTGAAATTTCCAACCAAGAAGATTAATTTTTACCAAAAAAGTATTTTTTGAAGAAACCGGTTCAAACGCAGTCCCAAAAAATCAATAACTTTTGAGCTACTGCAAAATACACATTTTTTTTTCACCATAATTTTCGGAAGAGATTGTAGAATCTACTGGCACGTGGAAGAATTCTTTCACAGGCGGGGAGGATTAATTAATTTTTAATTGTTTGAAACAAACGAGTATTTAAACAATAAAAAAATATTTTTTACCATTTAGCAATTTTTTAGCGTAAAGTATACTTCGTAAACAAAATTTTGATTACTCAATTATTGAATGGCGAGGAACTGTTCGCGAGGAATTTGATTTTTGAAAAAAAAATGATCAAGGAATTTTATTGTTAATAACTTTTAAGAAAATTAATTTTTTCAAAAATATTTCAGGAGAGTTATTTTGATATGAAAACGAATCGAAAACTGTATAAATTGATTGAAAATAAAACTATCGATTTAAAAGTGGCACACTTGAGATATTTTGACTCCGCAGTAGCGCTAAGGTCAATAAATTTAATGTAAGTGTTCGCATCTTCGAGACGCGTGGAATGATTGAGCTATTGTTGATATTTTTATAATCTACTAGTACCGATTTATGAAATTTGAGAAAAATGGTTTATTCTCGTTAGTGAAGAAAAACTGTTTTGATATTCAAAATACGACAACACTATATGTAGTGATTTCTTTGCGACCTTGAAGCGCATCAATTGATCTATTGATGAACCTGTTTTTATCCACCAGAACCGTTTTTTGAAGTTTCAAAAGGATTTGTATCGAATGACCTACTAGCGATCTTCTATGGACCTCTTATGATCTAGCAATAACGATTTATAAACTAAAAAATATAATGTTTATCTTGTTGATAAGAGTCAAACTTTTTTAATATTTGGAATATAACAGTAATTTATATGATATATGTGTTCGCGTCTTTAAGATGCATTAATTGCCCAAATTAAGAATCTTCACCAAAAGACATGAAATGTCTACCAAATAGTTCAATGTTCAACTAAAAGGATCAATTTCCATTTGAAAATTGATTAGTTGAATTTTAATTTAAATAATTTTCAATTCCAAAAAAATGGAACACTTAAATTTCCAGTTAAAATTTTGTTTTTAAACCCCGAAAAAGTGATTTTTCAACTAGAATTTTGTATCTTTAACTAGAAAAAATGAACTGTTAATGAATTAGTAAAATTTTCAATCAAGCAGTGAAATTTTCGATAAAAAAATATGAATTCTGAACAAAAAATGTAATAGCTGATAGGTCAACTAGAAAGGATTTTAAATTTAAATTAAAAACCAGTGAAGTTCAACAAAAAAAGAGGAAGTTCAACCAAGTAGTTGAATTATCAACTGAAAGTTATCAATTTTCAAGCAAAAATGAAATAATTTAAATTTCAGTATATAAATTTAATTTTCAACAAAAAAAACGAAGTTTTAACTCCCATACATAATTTTCTACCAAAGGAATAAATTTCCAGCCAAAATGTTGAATCTGAAAAAAAAAGTGTTTTAACTTCAACTTTCGACTAAGTAATTGAATTTAAAAAAAATAAAATCTCATCTGAAAATGTCCTATTAGCTAATATTTGAAGCAAAAATGATTTCAATTTTTAATCAACAATAAACAAAAAATTACTTTTCAATAAAATAGTTGACTCTTCAACCAAATAGTTGATATTAACTAACAAAAGAGATGAATTTTTAACAAAATGAATCGCTTTTTAACAAAAAAGATCGAATTTCAACAAAAAATGGAATAGTTGCATTTCTATTTACATATTTTATTTAAAACCATGATAAAACGAATTTTCAATTAAAATTATTAATCTTTAACGGAAAGAATTAATTTTTAACAAATTAGTTCAACTGTCAAACAAGTAGTTGAATTTTCAAATAAAAATAAAGAAGAACTTTTCTAGAAGCTGGCCCATAAAATATGCATGAAGAATTGAAAAAGATACAATAATTATGATCATTGTGAAATATTACATATTATTAATATTACTTTTCATAATTTAAAAATTTTAATGGTGAATTTTCAAAATTAGATACATTTCAATTTTGAAAGATTTGCAATGCAAAGTTCTGCAATTTTGAAGAGTTACAGTGGAAAACTCTTTAATATTGAAAGATGCATAAATAACAATTCTTGAGTTGTGATGATTTTGAAGGTCAAAAGTTTTCACTCATAAATCTTTGAAATTGATGAAATAATAAATATAAATCATGCAATTGACAGCCTTTTTAATTGTCAAACCTAAAACTCGCATAATTTTTTCAGTTTTGAAAATTTATAATGGAAAACTCTTCAATTCTTAAGCTTTTCAACTTTTAAATTGAGGTAACTTTGAACATTTTTTTAATATGGAGTTCAATTTTGAAGATTTACAATTGAAAACTATTTATTTTTGAAATGCATAGAAAAAACCATTTTAAAATTGTGATGATTTTAAAGATAAAAACTCGAGGGTTTTTAATTTGAAATTTTTCAAGTTGATGAAATTTCAAATGTAAATCTTTAACAATTACATTTTTTATTCTTGGAGAGTTAAAATAAAAATGTCTTGAATTTAGAAAATGTATATTTGCAAATTATTCCACCATTAGGACTTATATTTAAAAGGAATGTAATTTTCAGTGTTAAAGACTTTCAATTTAAAATTGGTCAATTTTTATATTTAAACTTAAGACTCTCCATTGTTCTAATTGTTATTAATATTATCATTTTTATCAATAATTCTTATATATTTTTTAAACTGATCTTTAAAGCAGCTTTAAAGTAATTCAGCTTTTTTACTGAAAATATGGATTAGAATGTTATGACTATTATTAAATTTTATGATTAACGAATAAAATGAAAATCTAGCAGAATTATTCCTTGTTTATTTATTAAATGTACATAAATTTTGATTGTATTAATTATCAGCAAAACTTGAAATTATTGACTAAAAATGAAAACATTTTAAAGATATTTGGATTATAATCAAAAAGATTAAACAAATTCAATAAAATATTGTAAAATACATTCTTTAAATATTAATTCTGAAATTAATTACTATGTTTTATATAAATTTAAATATTAAATTACACATTAAAGCAATTTTTAAACTACTAAATTATGTTGAGATCTTTTTGACAGAGGTAATTATATCAGGAACATTGTTGTAGGTCATTATTAGAGTTTTATTAATTTCTTTCTAAAATTTCCAACTATTTAATTGTTTCGACTTTAAACAACTAAAAAGATTTAAAAACATTATTTTTGACCAATTACACTTTTCAACAATATAACTTGTTGTGCTTTAATACTGTTATTAATTATATAAATAACAGAATTTCAATAATAATTTTGCATTTTGCAATTTACAGTCAAAGCATTTGCGGCGTTTCTTGAATCACAAACCTTTTTTTGGGGGTTAGATAATTCCGGAGAACGCCATAAGCACATAAAGACCTCTCCGAAATCACGAAAGCTCGAGATCGTCGTCCGATAATTTAGTAAAGTCCGTAACTGCCCGTTCCGGCGTTTTCTCTAATTTTTCTGTGCCGTTTTCAGCCTTCTACAATTCACGCCTGCAGTTAACGGTCAGTTACGGCTCTCTTTCAAATCACAACTCGTCGGACTTTGCAGTTAACTCTCTTAAACTAAATCAGTAAAATTGTCACTGGTGAAATCAGTTTTTGAATTTTCACTGGTAAAACAGTCACTTTTCCACTTTGACTGGGGTGAACCAGTAAGTGATTCAACTAAAATAGCGTCAACCAGTGATATAGCGCTCTCTTAAAATGAACCAATAAAATATCAATGATTTCTAGCGAAATCTCACTGGATGAAATAGTCAGAAGTGTGTCACTCGCAATAAGTGAGATTTCACTGGTTAAATCAGTCAAATTCCGTCACTGGTTTAGTCAGTGACGTTCACTGATTCCTCAGTACCAGCACTCATCTGACCGTACGCTCACATATTGGCCCACATTTTTTTTTTAATTTGTATGCATACTGCTTGACAATTTTCTTGAATCCACAAAAAAAAAATATGAATAAAATATTACTTTTAAAATGTCACCTACATCATTCTATTGAATAGGGCCCCAAAAAGCCTCATTAAGTGAAAAATGGGTTTTGTGAGTTTTAGCCGCTGATTGTGATTTTTTCGCAGTATTTTAAATGCAAATTGCTTCTAATGCATAAAATACTACCTTCTACTTATTCCCTGGTGTTTACATGATATATTTAAACAATTAATTATTGTTTTCAGCCATTGTCTCTTAATTAGTGTTAACAAGCATAATTGTGTAAACGAATTATTATTTTTAATAATACTCTTTTTGAATCATGCTAGAAGTAGTGATGCAGAACGAGCATTACAAATTTTTTTTTTAAAATCTCGTTAGAATAAATTAAAACCTGGAACGTAATAGTTCGATCTAATCATATTTCAAGCAAATCTCGATTCTGTACAAAAATAATCGATATAAATCACTAGCTATAATTCACTCGCCACTAACACTTCTGTATGCACTAAAAGGTCTCCGAGATTACTCTTTTTAATAGTTGAAAAAAGGCCCCTGATTACGAATATCTTGGGTAAGTTTTCGAAATATGGGTCAATTTTTGTATAAACATTTTTTAAAAACAATTTCATTATTTATAGACAAAAAAATGTATACAATCCTTTTTAATATGGACGAGAAAAAATAAAACTTTTTTTCATCTTGCCCTTTTTTCGTATGAGAAACCGTTTGCAATGTACAGCGTTACAAACAAATAATTTTTTAACCAAATTGTCATATTTGCACAGTGTTACCTGAGAATCTATAATTCAGAAAAATTTAAAACTTGTACACTGTCTATATCAAGGATAGATCTTTTAAAAGTTAAAAAGTTGCTATTTTTAAGAGGAAACCGTTTAGACTCTTCATTTATTAATAAACAATCATCCAGATCAACCAGTATCATAATGCTGCTTCAAATTGTTGCGAAAGCCTTATCTTGCATTATTAACATAATTTGTTTTTCATAATTTGTTTTGCTTAAGTGTTTATAACAATTAATATAAATAATAACTCTCAATTATCAGAATTGACTTTAATTTTTTTTAATAATTCTTGAGACAGGATTAAACTTTTAACTCTCCTTATATTTTCTCATATGACGAGAAATTATTTATTAATGGCCTTATAAATAATGTATTTCTTATGAAGACACTCTGCCCTAAAGGCCACAATTTTCAAGTTATTAGTGCTTACCTTTTTTATATGCTTAATTTTACCATAAAGAATGTAATTATCTTGGGTAGCATTTTCGATATCTGACCCTTATTGTCAGATATCGAAAATGCTACACAAGATACACATTCTTTATGGTAAAATTAAGGATATAAAAAAGGTGATCGCTAATAACTTGGAAATTGCTTTAGGCGAGGATGTGTTTTTAAAATATACATTGTTTATAAGGTCATAAATAAATAATAGCTCCTTGTATGAGAAAATATCAAGAGAGTGAAAAGTTTAATTATGTGTCAAGGATTAATAAAAAAATTTGAAGTAATTTTTGGTTTTTAATGATAATTTTTTAAATCAAATGATATAAACAATTTAGCGAAAGAAATTATGAACAAAAAATTATGTTAATAATACTAGATGAAGCCTTAGCAACTATTTAAAGCAACCTTATGGTACTAGTTGATCTGGATGATTGTTTATTAATAAATGAAGAGTTTAAACGGTTTCCTTTTAAAAATATCAACTTTTTAACAAAAAATTAGGGAGAGAAGTTAATTTAGTTAATATTGAAATAAAAGATTTAATTTTCCTTTTAAGAGACTATCCTTGATATAGACAGTGTACAAGTTTTAAATTTCTCTGAATTATAGATTCTATGGTAACACTGTGCAAATATAGCAATTTTGTTAAAAAATCATTTGTTTTTTATTTTTGCTAGCCATGTTGAAAATGATTTTACAAATTTGTTTTGTCTATAATTAATGCAATTATTTAGAAATATTGTTTTAAAAAATGGATCCACATTTCGAAAACCTACCCAAAATATTCACAATCAGGGGCCTTTTTTTTTGACCTATTAAAAAGAGTAATCTCGGGGACCTATTAGTGCATACAGAAGTGTTAGTGGCCAGCGGATTATTAGAAGTTCCGGTTTTCTGAAATTTACAGCTTTTTCAACTTTTTTCTTAAAGTAGGTTATATTTGATTTCATTCAGCAAAAATAATTCTTTAAACAGATTATTATGGTTTGTAGTTCTCCTTCTCTATATTAATATTAGATAATTGCGGTTTTTTACTAAAATGTTTAACTTTTTGTCCATTTTTCCATCAGAGTATTGTTGACAAAATTAATTGTTTGAGCGATTTCTAATTATTTTAAATAATATTATTTTTTATTAATGTTAGAAAGTTGCGGTTTTGTCTGAAATATTAAACTTTTTGTCTGCTTGTCACTTAAATTTTGGTAATAATTATTGAAATGTAACAAACATAGAATCATTTAAACAAATCATTATTGTTAAAAACTGTCTTCTCCTATAGTAATGCTAGATGGTTGTGGTTATTCTGACATTTTTCACTTTTTGTCAAATTTTCAATGAACTATTTAGCTCACTTTGTGAGTTGATAATTAACACAAGTTAGGAACAACTAATAAATATTTATATTAGTTTAGACAAACAGGCTTTGAGTAGCTACTTTAAGGAAAATTTATAATTAATATGATGTATATAATAAACTCAGAGAATATTTCAAATATCTATTTTATCTCAGTAAATATATTCACAAAAAAGAAAGAGATTGTTTAAAATATGAAAAATATTTTTTACTTATGGAAAATACGTGGTAAACTTCATGGGGTTTGCGACACCTCTAAATTTAATTTTTCTTCAAAAAAAAAAAAAAAAACGGATTCATTATTTTTTTGTGTGGATTCGAACACATTCGAACAAATGAGTGAACCACAGTCCAGTAGCAGAATTCCACTGATGAAGCAGTAAAATCTTACCAATTGTTTGAGATAAACTTCTCGCTGTAAAACTGTAAACTAGTACTTTTTACTAGAAATCAGTGATATGCCACTAGTGTTTTCCCTTGAATTTAGCAGTAATTATTTTAAAAGTTATTAAAAATTTAAGAAAATTATTGTAATAATTAAGAGTATCTTTTCTTTACCATTTTTACGATACAAAAAACGAATTTTTCGATTTATTTGTAGTTTACAGTGTTTTCCTAAATCACGGTAATTAGACATGTCACTTTTTCCTCTTAATTTCTCTTAGTATCTCGTTGGGTTGTTAGAAAAAATTACCATCAATATTCGCACTTTGTCGAAAGCAATTATGACAGTAAAAACGCACGTTTAAAAGACTAATTATTCCCATATACTTCTTAGTATTCTTTCCGTATAAACCAATTTTTCATGCGCTTAATAAATCTTTCGCGGTATTTGAGGTTGAGCAGACGTAAACGGAACACGGATTTTTTGCTATCTTACGTGAGCAGAGAATATCTTCCGCGAAATTAAAAATCCAGTTAGACCCATTTTAACGACGAGTGACAGGGCTGAAATTTTTTGCTTTGTATGCTTTACGAGTTCCATTTTGAGATTTGTTTGGACTGCCATTTTCGAAGTCTGTAAAATTATAGGAGAGACTAATTTTGTATAGTCTTTTTTAATTTATTTGGTAGGTTTTCATTAGAAAGAGTTCTAATAAGATTGGAACGAGAAATTGCGAAAGCCGGGAAATTACCATTACTTTTTTGAACCGGTATTTTCAACATTTTTAGAATAAAAATCGTTCTAACAACTAAAAATATCACAAATTCCATTTCATATAATTTATTGCAATTAAAATTAAATTTTATATTAACTTTATTTTTAAATGTTAAATTCAATTTTTAAGTTTTTTAATTTATGAAATGGTCTATTTTTTAATGCGTCTTTCTAAAATCTTTTATAGTTAAAATATTTCCCATTTTAGGTCTTTATTTTGAATTCAAAGAATTTTAAAATGTAGTTTAAAGATGTAAATAATTAGAAAATAGAAGCGTTTGCACTTTAAACTTTTGTATAAAAATCGTTTCAAATTCATGATCTGTAGATATAAATTAATCATTTTATATTAAAATGGAATTGTTTCAGTTCAAAAGCCTTAGCAGTTTAACAAATCTAAAAGTGCATTAAAATTTTATCAAATATTTTTAATTTAAATATATCAAATTAATAAATTTACAATTTAACGCTTTTATTTAATTTCAAATCCTATTAAAGTATATTCCATTTTAAATTTATTTCATTTGATTTGCTTTAAATAAAAAAGAACAATTTTTAAATATTCATGAATATTCGACTGTTTATCGAACAATTATTTTATTTGTAGCGAATTTGAACAAAAATAATTTAACATCTAATTTAAAAAGTGTTCAGTTTGAAATACAAATTTGTTGTTGTTGTATTTAAATACATCTGAATTTAAAAATCTCTGAACTTTTCAATTAATAAAAGTTTAACTAAGAAGTTAAATTTCGAACAAAAAAAGATCAATTTTAAATCGAAAAAGGAATAGTTAACATTTTCTAGGGATTTCAGAGGATTTTCATGAATTCCAAAGATTTACTGAAATTTTAAGGAATTTAAAAGAGTTTTAAGAGATTTCAAGGGATTATAAAGAATATTGTATAGGATTTCTAAAGAGTTAAAGGTATTTCTGTAGAATTTTGTTGAATAAATGACTTTTGATTATTATTAATTTTATTATTAAACAAATGGTTACGTATTTAACAAAGAGAATTAGTTACATGTATTAATACATGCTTTTTCAACAACAACAAAATTATAACTAATTTTTCACTTTTTTAACAAAAGAAGATTAATTTTCAACCCGAAAATGTGAATTATCAACAAAAAATGTAATTTATAACAACAAAGTTGCATTTTTAATTAAAGATGAAAATTTCTATAAAAAGGGATGAAATTTCCAAAACGGTATGAAGAATGTTCAAGAAAATAATTATTTAGACGAAGAAAAATTTTTAAGTTAAAAAGATGACAATAAGAGTTTTTATACATTGACATTTAAAAGTAGACGTTTTAAACCGTAAAAATTAACTTTCAGTTTGAATTTTCAATTCTGGACAAACGGGAGAAAGGGAAAAAACCCTGCGATAAATAGGATTTTTAAAATAATGTATGGGCTATATAATAGTATTTTTAATAAATATTGAAGTTTATTTTTAATTTTTTTTAAATTTTAGTTTAGAGAACTGGAAATTTTCTTCCGAAAATAATAGCTGATAATCAGCTGTTTGAAATATTATTTATAGTTAAATAAAATAAAAATAAAAATTTTTGTTTTTATTCGTAGCCATACAAATATTTTATATGCGTAACAAATTTTCTTTGACCACGTATACCTTCATGTAAGATACCAAGAAAAATTGTTGAGCTCCACCCAAAACAATTTACGTAATTTATGCAAATTTATACATGTGTTTAGACAATTCAGTTTCTCAATTTGAGGATAATTTTCAAGTTAATAATTTACCGTCAAGCCGAGTAATTTCGGACATGTTAGGAAAATTCGGGCGAACTTAAATTAATTGTTTTAATTACTTAACTTGAGTGGTTTTAACCCGATTCTAGAACCAGTTAAGGCTTGAAATGATTCCAGATTCTTGGAACAATTTTGAGTGATTTATCCTATCAGTTTGAGGCTGTCCCAATTTACCCTACATGTCCGAAAATACCCCGTTTGACGATGTCTGTGGAAATTCGTTTATTTTTGCGAATTTTGAGAAGCTGCCAAATATGAACAGATCTTGACATAGAACTAAAGTGACATCCGACAAGCTCCACATTAGTAGGAAGATAATGATGGAATCAGGTCGCGCCGCTCGCTCGTCAAGCGGATCCTTCGTGGAAGAAAGTGAATGAGTGTTTTTTCGTGTCCGTCAATTCATCATAGAATGTAGCTTCTGGAATTTAGCTGTGGAAAAGATTAGTCCGTACCATGATGTGTGGTCCAGCGCTATGAGCCATTGGCATTGCTGCTTATGTAGTATAGTACACATATATACATTTATACGTATAAGGCTATAGTGACACAGAGAGCTGTTTCACCTACACAATCTTGTTCATATAGTCTTTGCAGTGGAGGGACAACCGAGTCCGAGTAGCGAATTAAATGATGGGTTTTGGATGCCAGGAAGGGGAATTCAAAGAGTCTGAGAAACGCGAACAAAAGATTTCGGTGACAATGAACTTAGTAATGGGCTCATCGTCTCTAAGGTTTGAGTTAGCGGTTTATTTCATCCTTTCCAAGCAGTCGTAACACAAGTAGCATTACTGGATCAGACGAAACCTCTCATGGAATTCTTCTTTCAATATTTCTAACGACCTGTCATAAAAAAATTGGGACTAGTTAGGGAAAAGTGACAAAAAACAACGGAAACCTTATAGTCGACATTTCAATTCTAAAGATTCTTTGTGTACGAAATTGGACACCTGAAGTTGCTTTAGGGCTCTGCTTAATCTGTTTTCTTAAAATGAACCAGTGAGATTTCACTGGTTGGAACATCTAGCAGCGTGTAACTAACAGTTAGTGAAATTTCACTGTTTCACTCAGTGGAATTCCGTCACTTTTTTATCAGTGAAGTTCACTAGTTACACAGTACTAGTAGTAATTGGGTCGAACACGTTGCCCGTCAGCTAGTTAGGTATGACACATATGGGGCCGTACCTAACTTACGTAATGGATTATCGGCCCTCTTTCAGAACCTAGAGTTTTTAAATTCCCGAGAATTTAAGTTCAGGTTATATAATCGACAATATGACAGAATTTAAAAGAATTGATGATTTTTAACAATATTGTTATTGTTCAGGTTATATCAGTGGTTAAATATAAATTATTTTCTAGCTCAGACATATTCAGAAATTTAAAGTATGCAAAGCAGTAGCTCATTCATTATTTAACACTGTTAGACTGAAACTCTAACCTTAAAATTCAATTGTCTTGCATTACTAAATAAATATTGGGATTTGAAATACTCGAATACGCCACCTGGTGACAGAATCGGAAAGCTCTGAGCGTAGGTAAATTTTGACGGGAAGTATAGGCGAATATATGAAAATAATTTTTCTAAAGGTTTTACAGTGTTTTTTACAGTGAAACCGGGATAAAAATAAAAAGTAATAAATAAAAAGTTATAAATAAAATTGTTGTCTGTGTGGGTGCTCTTCTACTGCTCGAAAGCAAGAAACTGTTCGTTTTTTCTGAAATGTAAATAAAATGCGATTAAAAAAAATATGCAAAATCTTATATTACATTTGCAGCACTTACTAATAGTGTGGCTTGAGAAATAAAACAGAATAAAGTAAAAAATGCACGAAATTCAAACGGATTTTCAAACTTGTTCCACTGTCAATAAAACAGTTTGAAGAAAAAGTTATATTATCGTCAAGTATTTACCCAGAGAGCACAAAGTTTGGCGACGTCTTTACGACATCATTAGGATATAGTTACGACAACTTTACGACATCCTATGTTGATGTCGTTAAGGTGTCTTTACGATATCGTAAATAAGTCCTATGATCTGACGATGTCTTTACGATATCGAAAAGACACCGAAACGACATGGACATATGATGCCGTGAAGTTGTCGTAAAGATGTCGTAGCGATGTCGTAAAGACGTCGCCACATTTTGTGCCCACTGGGTACCTTTTTTTAATGTATTTTTTTAAAAAAGTTTTTAAATGTATTAATTTATTAAAAAAAAAGAATTTTCTTACTTTGAAAGATAACTCTTTATCAAAATACTGGATTTTTCGACAAAACAATTGAATTTTTAACATAATATATGAATCTTAAAAAATGGAAAAGTTCCATTTTCTGTTAAAAAATTAATTCTAAACAAAAAAAAGAAGTATTTTCCACTAAAGAATTAAATTTTCAACCAGATATAAGCCTTCAATAAAAAATTTCACAATCTAGTTTAACTTTAACCCAAGTAGTTGAATGTTCAATTAAAAAAGATTGAGTTATAACAAGATAATTAAACTTTTAACCAACGAGATAACTTTTCAACTTAAAATATAAATCTTTAACAAAAAAAGTGTTTTCTTAACAAAGCGATTCAACCAAATGTTTTAAACAAATTAGTTGAATTATCAAGAAAAGAAGAACGATTTTTAACCAAAAAGTTGCATTTTCATACAGAAAATGAAATTTCTTCTATAACATATGAAGTTTTAAATCAAAAAGATAAATTTTCAAAAAAATAGTTGGATTTTCGGTTGAAAAATATTTTAGTCAAGTTTTTACGATCAAGCTATGAATTTTTTAACAAGAAATAATTTTCTGCCAAAAAAATATAATTTTGAATCCAAAAAGACGAATTTTTAACCAAAAAGGAGGACATACTTAACAAAATTGTTGAATTCTCTAGCCAATAGTTGCATTTTTATCAAAAAAATATGAAATTGAGTTTAAAGCAGAAGAATTTTTTATTACAAAGAAAGTTGAATATTCATCCAAAAAACATTCCAGTTAACTTAGTAACATCAATAATTAAATTTTCGTAACAAAAAATAAGTTGCTACGAAAAAAATTGATTTTTTAATCCAAAAAGGCGAATTTTTTCAACCAAAAAGGATGAATTTTTAACAAAATGGTTAAATTCTCTTCCAAATAGTTGCATATTTTTATCACAAAAGATCATTTTAATACTAGAACAGATGAATTTGTAATATCATTTTTTTATGAGAGGAACTTTTTCAGTTCATTTTTCAACACCAAAATATAAATTTTAAATAAAAAGTAAATTTTCTACGAAATAGTTCAGTTTTTAAGAAAATAGTATAACAGCTTAATTTCTAACCAATCAATTGCATTTCCATTAAAAAAAAAAGATTTAATTGCTGCTGAAGCAGGTAAACTTTAAAATAAAAAAGACAAACTGTCAAAAAAAGAGTTGAATTTTCCACCGAAAAGTTAACGAAAAAATTTGATTTTCAATTAATTAAAATAAATTCTGAGATTCTCATAAATTCTTAGAGAATTTATTTCTCGGTTATATTTTAAGTAATATTCTCATTCTCGTTACTGTTCTTAAAGTAATATGATCGGCTCATAACTCTATAAAAACCACTACAGACCCTCTAGGTAGAGTTCTGCCACAATTTCCCACTGTTTTGATTGGCTACGGATAAACCGGAACCAGAAGTGATGAAAAGCGCGCGATTTTTAAACCAAATTTTACAATAAATTTGCCATTTTAAAGAATAAAATGAAGAAGAAGATAACATAATATGTAAACATGTTAACACTTTAAAAAATATATTAAAATAGAAATGTTCAAAAATAATTTTTAAAATTGAAAATTTTCATGAACGGTCTGCAAAAATTTGTCATTTTTTACACGCTTGGAACCCGAAAGATATCTTTTTTATCATTCTTGTATTCTGTTAAATTTAGTCTTTTTGTTAGAAAATTAATCTTCTTGGTTACAATATTTTGTTGAAAATTCGTTCTTTGTTTGATTGAAAAGCAATTTTTTAAAATGTTAATTTCATTATTAGACATTTGGTTGAAAAGTGATCTTTTATAGTTGAAAGTTTAATTATTTGGTTGAAAATTAATGTATTTTATCCAAGGATAATTTTCTTGGTAAAAGATTAAGG
Source organism: Belonocnema kinseyi (assembly GCF_010883055.1). Lineage (NCBI taxonomy): Eukaryota > Metazoa > Arthropoda > Insecta > Hymenoptera > Cynipidae > Belonocnema > Belonocnema kinseyi. The sequence continues at coordinate 100,147,954 of NC_046665.1, read as the reverse complement.
TACTAAGTTGAAAATACATTTTCTTGGGTGAAAGGTACATCATTTTCATTAAAAATGTATTTCTTTCGTTGAAAATTGATTTATTTTGTTGAAAACTCGTCTTGTTTTGTTTGAAAACATTTTTTAAACTGAATGTTTAACTATTTTATGTTTGATTTAAAAATCACATTTTGAAATTTTAACTATTTTGTTGAAAATTCATATACGTATTTAGTGGAAAATGCATTTGTTTATGAAACATTAATATTCTTGATTAAAAATTTATTTCTTTAGTTGAAAATTCAACTATTTCTTGGAAAATTAATTTTTTGGATAAAAACTATTTCTTGTTTGCAGAGATCGGAACTCTTAATTTTTAAAGGGTCTAGAGACCTAAATGGTCCAGCAAGGGTCCGGTCCGGGCCCGAACCCGTAAGAATTTATAAGGTCCGGTTTCGGGCCTGTACCCTTAAGAACTTAAAGGGTACGGGTTCGGACCCGAACCCTTTAGAATTTAAAAGTTTTGGGCCTGGACCCAGATCATTAAGAAATTGAAGGGTACGGGTCCGGACCCGGACCCTCAAGAATTTAAAGGGTTCGGGTCCGCACCCTAACCCTTGAGAAATTAAAGGGTACGAGTTCGGACTTGGACCCTTAAGAATTGAAAAGGTTCAGGTCCGGTCGCGAACCATTAAAAATTTAAAGGGTACAGATCCGGGTTCGGACCTGTACCCTTAAGATCTTAAAGGGTACGGTTCTGGGCCCGGACCTTATAAAATTTAAAAGGTTCGGGTTCGGACCCGGACTCTTAAGAACTTAAAGAGTCCAGTCACGGACCCGAACCCTGTAAATTCTAAACGGTCCGGGTTCGGACCCGTACCCTTATGAAGTTAAAGGGTACGAGTCCGGTCCCGGACCCTTTAGAATTTAAAAGGTTCGGGTCCAGACCTGGACCTTTAGAAACTTATAGGGTATGAGTCCGGATCCGTATCCTTAAAACTTCAAAAGGTCCAGGTTCGAACCCGTACCCTTAAAAATTAAAGGGTCTGGGTTTAGACCTGAACCCTTAAAGATTTAAAAGGTTTTGGTTCCATACCCGGAGCCTTAAGAAATTAAAGGGTCCAAGCTGGACCCGGACCCTTAAGGAACCCCTTAAACTCGGGTACAAGTAAAAAGGTTCCGATCCCTGCTTGTTTGTTTGTTAAAAACTGAACTGCTTTGTTGGAAATTCTTTATTTGATGTTTGAAAATAATTTCCATAACTAAAAATTACCATGTTCCACTTTTGGTAAAACATGAATTTTTTTAGTTGAAAATTTAAATATTTAGTCGAAAATTCACGTATTTTATAGATAATTAATGTTTATGGTTGAAACTTAATCTTCTTAGTCTATTCGGTTTTTGGTTTAAAAGTTATCTTTTTTAGATGAAAAGTTAACATTTGAAAATGAATGTGTTTTGTCAAAAAAGGAAAATTTGTCTCTTTAATTGCAAATTGAACTACTTTGGCTGCAATTATTAGTATTTTTTAAAATTAATTTGTTTAACTTTAAATAGAACTATAGGTTGAAATTGCAACTTTTTCGTCGAAATTTCCTTTTTTTAAATTAATTTTTTTTTAAATGAAAATTTAACTATTCCATTTTTGGTCAATAGTGGTTTTTTCTTAGTTGAAACTTAAACTGCTTTCTTAAATATTATTTTTTTTTCATATTTCTAGTCAAGAATTCACCTTGGCGTTTGAAAGTTGAATTACTTAAATTGAAATTCGGTTTTTTGGTTCCAAATTAGTTTTTAACTGAAAATGTAACTACATTCTTAAAAAATTTAACTATTTCGTAGGAAATTCGACAGTATTGTTAAAAAATCGTGTTTTTTATTGAAAATAAAATTTTCTAAATGAAAATGTAACTATTCAATTTTTAGGACACTTTCAGTTTCAAAATGATACTATTTGGTTGAAAATTGATCTAATTTGTTGGAAAATCGTCTTTTTTTGTCAAAAATTAATCTTCTTGTTTGGAAATTCATCTTTCTGATTAAAAATTCAACTATTTTTCAGAAATGTATATTTTTAGCTTACAAATTCGACATTTTGAATTAAACTTATTGTTTTTATTGGGGTTTATAATTTTTTTTCGCTGTCGAAATGTCAACTGATACATTTTTTTGCCACTCATGTTATTTGATGGAAAATTCAAATACTTGGTCGAAAGTTGAACTATATTGTTAATTCCTAAGAGGCAAAATAATGACTGAATTTAAAAAAAAAATTATCCTGCAAAAATTACGAAAAATATGGAAGGGGGGGGGGGTTCAAGACTGACGAAACCTAACAAAAGGTGGGTACGTGTTTTAAAATTTTAGAAAAATGACTTCACGTTATTTATCCACATGCCCTTATATTCTCTTTAGAAAGTGAAAAATATCTCTATCAGGGGACATTCAACCCTAAATTTCATAAGCTTCCCAGTTTCCATCGGGTTTTTAAACATGCATTTCGCTTTTATTTTGGAACGATTAATCACTTTTCAGAGACAGGAGTGATTTTTAGTACCGCTCGCGCTGGCCGTGTTAATAGTTTCTAATGTTTCACTAACAAAAATAAATAACTAAAAAATACTAACACAGCTGAACTGATTTGTGAAAAGAAAGTAGTAATTTTTATTTGATTATCAACCAGCCCCCTGCTTCGACGTTAGTTCACTACTACGATCAAGTGAAGCGTGGAGACCAGATGGCGCTGGGAGCCTTCTAGCCTAAGGCTTTCCTAATCCGGCCTATGTTTATATGGCAAGAATAGGAAAGATTATAGTGGAAAATTAATTTGATCGATGATTTTCGCAATGACAATCGGTTGTCTGTGTTACAAGTCAGAGTTTCAGAAATAAGAAATATTATTAATATTAAATTTAAAAATAAAAGAAGTAAAATGTGTGGAACGCGATGTATGATCCCTGGATGCAAGTCAGGTTATGATAGATACTCTGAAAAATTTAATTTCTTTTAGGTGCCAAAAGCTGAAGAAAATCTAAAGGCCTGGCAAAAATCCATTCCAAGGGAAAATTTTATAATACGAGGGTAGTTCAATAAGTCCTTAGAATGACCAACAGATGGCGCGCGAATCGCTCCAAATCATCTGTTTTCAGTCAGCACCACTCCCGACTAGATATATGGTGCAGTCACAGTCCACATCTTCTGAGTTTACGTGTTTTTATAACCAATTGAAAAAAAAATTGTTCGTTAAGAAAAATGGAAAAAAACGAGTTCAGAGCGGTAATCAAAAATTTTCATTTAAAGGGTTTAACTCCATATGAGATAAAAAATGGATTAAACTCAGTTCATGGCACATCTGCCCCTGCCTTAGCAACGGTTTATAACTGGTTTAATGAATTTAAGCGTGGTCGTACATCAATAAGTGACGAACCACGTTCAGGAAGGCCCGTAGAAGCAAGTACTCCCGAAATCATCAATAAAATCCACGATATGGTGTTGAAGGATAGAAGATTAAAAGTGAATGAGTTAGCTGAGGCCACAAGGATATCTATAGGTGCAGTTGTTTCAATTCTACATGAACAATTAGGCATGAGAAAGCTATCGGCAAGATGGGTGCCGCGTTTGCTCTCAGCTGAGAATAAACGCAATAGAGTGGTCGCCTCTGAGGCTCTTTTGGCGCGCACAAGTCGGAATAGTGAGGAATTTTTTCGTCGATTTGTGACTGTGGATGAAACATGGATACACCATTACACTCCTGAGACAAAGGAACAATCCAAACAGTGGATTTCCACAGGCGAACCAGCTCCGAAGAAGTCAAAGACCGTAAAGTCATCTGGTAAGGTTATGGCTACAGTTTTCTGGGATGCACGTGAAATTATACTTATTGACTACTTGGAAAAGGGTAAAACAATCACTGGTGAATATTATGCATCATCATTAGAGCAGCTGAAAGAAGAAATTAAAAAAAAAACGAC
>NC_046665.1:100141075-100143904 GCF_010883055.1 Belonocnema kinseyi | reverse complement strand
GCACTTTTCTGAAGGATTAAAAAAACTTGAAAAGCGATTGACCAAGTGTATAGAGCTCCAAGGAGATTATGTTGAAAAATAACAAAAAATTTACCCAAAAAATATTGTTTTTATACTTCATTCTAAGGACTTATTGAACTACCCTCGTAATACCCGGACATGGCGTGTGCGATAGATAATTTTTAAACAACATATTTTGTGGATACGAAAAACGTTTTCAGAGGATGGAGTCACTCTTTTCTGGGAATAGCAAGTATAAATAGAAAATAATTATATTTAAAATCATTGATTGTTGTTTAATTGTAAGGTAATAATAATATTGATGTCTGTATGTATAATAATTAGCAATTAATGTTTACATATTTTGGAAAAAGCTGTTTGTGAGATATAAAATATAAGTGATACCGCACGCGGCAGTGCCGGTTCCACCAGTTTTTTTATTTTGATAAAGTGTGAAAGTAAATTACATTTTAAAACTATAAAAGGATTTATCAATCAAAATAATAATTTGATTTAAATAAATAAATGATGAAGTTACCATGTATACCTTTTATCCTAAACTGAGACGATCATATAAAAATGAATATAAAAAATGAAGTAAATAGAACATTACCCTTAAAATGTATTACTATTGTGGTTAAAAAAGCTGTATAAATATTAAAATTGAAATAAGAACGATGTATTTTAATAAAAAATGTCAAAATTTTCCTCTCAAACTGTAACGAGATCCTAATTTGAAAAAATTGTATAATATTAAAAATTAAATAAGAACTAGGTATTTTAATAAAAATATGGAACATATTTTCTTAAAATGGAAGCATATCTTTATTATTAAAAGTTCTTTCATAGAATTAGAAATAAAAACAATTAAATCAGAATTATATAATTTAATAAAAAATAACGAACATTTTATCTTAAACTGGAATGATACCTTTAATAACAAAATTATTTTGTATTAATATAAAAAATTTAATTAAAAATCAATTAAATGAGAACTATGTAATTTAATAAAAATTATCGAACATTTTACCTTCAATTGGAACGATATATTTATATCCAAAGAAACTATTTCAGTAATATTACAAATTGAATAAGAACCATTTATTTTAATCAAAAATATAAACATTTGATCTTAAATGAAAACAATATCTTTATTTTTTTAAATTACCGTAGAAATATGAAACCTTAAATAAGGACTATGTTATTCAATACAAAGTGTGGATTATTTTATCTTAAACTGGAACGATATCTTTATTTTAAAAAATTATAGCAGAAATATAAAAAATGAAATAAGAACTATGTATTTTAATAAAAAATATTGAAAATTTCATTTTAAAATTTAACGATAGCTCTATTCTAAAATAATAATTGCAGAAATATAAAAAATTATATAAGAACTATTTATTTTAATAAAAGGGATATATTTTAATACAAAAATATCGAACATCTTAAACTAGAACGATATCTTTATTTAGAAAAATTCTTTCGAGGAAATATAAAAAAAATTGATAAAAAATATATCTTCTCGATTTTTCTGTTTAAATTAAACTATTATTTTAATTAATTTATAATTTTATTGAAACAGTATTTCCGTTGAAATAACTGGTTCGATCCCATCATTAACGACTTTTCAAATAAGAAACATTTAAATATCCCTGTGCTGAACTCAGCTGTGACGTTCTTGTGTACGCCACCAAGAACTATTTATCGCTTAAAATGAGAGTTCGCTAAAGAAAGCAAAATTAAAGCTAATAGGTGAAATGTTATTAAAAAAAACTTAGCCGATTTGCTGAGGTCTAAACAGCTTAAAGTTTTAAGAAGTGTAAATACATTTATTATAGTTCACGAAGTTTATTCAAACTAATCATTTGTTATTGTTTTAGGGTTACTGTCGTTAATAAATGCTTATTTGTACCAACATATGACATGGCTCTTATTTAAATTTTCTTGCACATAAAATCAATCCCTTACCCCAATATAAAATTAGAATATCTGTTATTTAATTTTTACTTATAATTTTCATAAAAGTAATTTTGTTTATGAAATATAATTTCATAATATTATTATTAAAAATTATGTTATTAGTTTCAAATTATTTTTGTTTTATTCCTTGAGTTGAAAAATAATTTTAATTAATTTCCTTTGTGTTACGATTGAAACCTTTTATATTTCCCGCTGCTGGAAAAAATAACATTTTGACAAACTTATTTTTGTTAAGTAATAGGTCCTCAAAGATAAAAGAATTATTTAAAAAGTAGAAAATTCAGCGTGAAATTTCTAATGGATGGAAATGTTTTAATAATACGCAATGGTACATCTGAAAATTATGTGATAAGTTATTTAATATAGATACCATATATATGGCATCTTCCTCAGAATACCTTTTTTGTATAGATAACGAGAGTGTCAGTTATTATACTTTTCGTGGTTAAACATTTTTAATTACATTATTTATAAAATGGAAAATTATGTAACATCCCATTCGTAACCTTTTTCTTTTTATAAGCACCAGGGTGCCATGTTAAAAAAGAGCATTTTGAAATACTTATTTTTGTTTAGTATTAGGTCAAAAAAAAAATTAATAAACTGAAAAATTAGAAAATTTCAGCATTAACTTCTAATGGACGAAAATGTTTCAATGGTACTCGATAGTACATAGCAAAATTATGCACATATTTTATATATGGCATTTTCCTCAGGAATTCTTTTTTGTATCGGTAACGAGGGTGGGACCCGTTCATTTTTCGGAACGGTAAAAATTAAGAAAGGTAAAATTTCAGAATGGGTTATAATACATAATGGTAAAACTTAGGAATAGCAAAAAGTAGG
>NC_046665.1:100103083-100140975 GCF_010883055.1 Belonocnema kinseyi | reverse complement strand
AAATGACGGATATCATAAATTTATTATGATATGCTATTTAAATTTACTGTGATAAATATTTGTATGCTACCATAAATAAAAAACTATAGACCTGCTAATAGCTACATTTATTTACTATTCCGAATTTTTCTACTTTCCGAACTTTTCCTCTCCGTATTTTTACTTATTCCTAATTGTTCACCCTCCTAACTTTAACGTTTCCGAATTTTTACCCATTCCGCTTCTTTGGTTTCCGAATAAATACTATTTAGAGTTTTGGATTTCTGATTTATTCCTTTTTCCGAATTTTTGGTATTCCTAAGTTTTAGCATTATGTATTATAACCCATTCTGAAATTTTACCTTTCTTAAATTTTATCTGTTCCGAAAAATGAACGGGTCCCCCATTATGTATTATAACCCATTCTGAAATTTTACCTTTCTTAAATTTTATCCGTTCCGAAAAATGAACGGGTCCCACGAGGGTGTCATTTTTTATAATACAGTTTTGGTTCAATCATATGAAAAACTTATTTTTGATAAGTATCTGACTGACATTTTAGTCAAATTATTTATAAATTTGAAAATTATGTAACATCCCATTGACTACCTTATTTTTTTGTTAAGTACCAGGACGATATTTTAAAAAGAAAAATTTGGAGGTACTTTTTTTGTTTAATCATTAGGTCCTACAAAAATTAAGGAATGATTAAAAAACTGTATAATTAGACAAATTTATTCTAAAATTTTAAATAAATGAAAATGTTTCAATGGCTATGTAGAATTTTATATATGACATCTTCCTCAGAAAACCATTTTTGTATAGTTTACGAGGGTGACATTTTTAATAACACAGTTTTTGTACAACTATATGATAAACTTATTTTTAATAAGTAACTGGTTGAAATTTTAGTTGAATTATTTATAAATTTAAAATTATGTAACATCTCATTGGAAACCTTACTTTTTGGCAAGTACCAGGATGATATTTTGAAAAATAACATTTTAAAATACTTATTTTTGTTAAGTAGTAGCTCCTCAAAAAAAGGAATGATTAAAAAACTGAAAAATTAGACAAATTTATCATAACATTTCTAATGGATAAAATATCACAAAGGTACTTGCTGGCACATAACAAAATTATGCACCATGAGAATACCTGTTTTGTACAGGTAACGAGGGTATCATTTTTTATGAACCAGTTTATGTTCAACCTTATGACAAAATTATTTTTTATGAGTAGCTGGTGGACATTTTAATACAATTATTTAATTCGAAAAATATGTAAATTCCATTTGGCAATCTTATTTTTATTAAATGCCAGGGTAACATATTTAAGATATTAAATCAGAAAACTGTTCTCCAGGTTGTTTATTTTCTTGTCTTTTTGAGAAAATGTAATAACTGTGCCGTGGTGACTGTGGACAAAATATTGGACATGTGTACATTTATACAAAGACACAGGGTGTTAATTTTTTGGATTTTTAAATTTTATTTAATTTTTAATTTAACAAAAGGAAAATTGGGATAAAATAATTTTTGTTTAACATTGTTTTCTTTATTCTTATTATAAAAAATATTTTTTATACGTTCATTAGTTTTTTCACTGATGAATGCAAAATCAGACAAAGAATCTTTTTTTTTTATATCTATCGTTTGGTTTGAAAGTATTATGTGAGTTTTAATTAGCATACGATTCTGATAATCAAACCTTGTAGTTTTCATATAAATAATCCCCGACTAGGAGATATAAATTTTTCTCGAACCATGTTGATTTTGGATGAAGCTTACTTTTCTCCCTCTTTTTTTCTTGGTATTTATTTGTCTCTAACGAGCCGAGAACTGATTTCTTTGATTTCATTGCATTACACTATTCATAAGAAAGTAGATTTAATTTGATCCTAAATCAAAAAGAAAGCAGTGAATTATATCTTTAATCGCTATTTAATTTCGTTTCTGAAGTGCGATAACTCATTCGGCGAGAGATGGGGGAAAGACAACTTTGTAAAGAAGAGTGGCTGGAGGATTTAGAATATGGGATTATAATTACCAAGATCAGTAGCAGAGGCGGAGAGTTATTGAAAAAAAAGGGAGTGATATGAGATTGGGAGTGAAAAGCTTGGAGGTGGAGAAGTTAGAGAGGATGTTGGGAAGCGAAGTAATTTGTAGGTAGTAGCTACTGGCCTGTCAGGTGCCGATGGGGGGCCTATTCACAGCGGGATGCTCGTCTGACCTTAAGACTCGCCTTATTCGCTTATTCGATACCCCCTGTGTCTTCAACGACAGGGCACCCGGGTTATCTCTCAATGTTTTTACCTTTTACTTCCTTTTTCGAATGATTTCTCGCGATTTAAAGATAATTAGATTCCTACTACGTGCTACTTTTATCTTATTTCTTTATTTACAAGAAATCAATTTAATTGAGACTTGGAAGTAGCATTAATAAATAAGTGATATCATCGTTTAGTTTAATTGAATGTCAGACTACTTATTTTTTAAAGAACTAGAACATGCTCTCTTAAAATGAAGAAGTTAAATCTAAATGATTTTCTGTGAAATCTCACTGGTTGAAACAGCCAGAAGTGTGTCACTAACACTCACTGAGATTTTGCTGGTTCAATCAGTGGAATTTTATCATTGGTTTAATCAGTTAGGTCCACTGGTTATTATCGGTAGTCAGTCCTTGAAGTTGTCGTCCGTCAAGTAGTTAGGTATGATACTTACCTTTTTTAAAAACCTTTGGAATATCTTTTAAAAACAATACATTAACAACAATAAATTCATCTCTAGTTGAATCTATCATTTGGCATCACTGATATATTTCAGTAACTGTTTTAATTGAGTTACTTACTGGTTCGCCGAGACCAAATCAGAAAATTTGGTTCAGCAGTAAAAACTCAAAATACTAATTAAACCAGTGAAAATGTCACTGGTCCAAGTTATGAGAGGTGTGCGCGCTAGGCGCGCAATATCTGCCCTTTCTTTTAAAAAAATCGGTTTTTTTTTCAACAATTTATTATGGATTTAAAAGAAAATCTTATATGATTTGAGAAAGTTGCTTACGATTTACAGAACTTTTCTGATTATAGGCCAAAAATTCTAGTAAATTCAATATGAATGACATAATTCTTTCGACAGATAATTCTTTAAAACTAGCAGATTATTTTGTTAATGTCCAAATACGAATATACACGTGTATAATAATCTGAAACCGTACATTTAATTTTTTTTGTCAAAATTTAAAAAGTACAAAAAATACATTCTATAGTTATTTCCGGATGGACTATTTATCAAGGCAGAATTAAATTCGAATATTTGAATTGGATTTGAATTTTTCATCACGCTCCATTCACTGCATTTTCTGGACATATTTGTCACATACACCAAACTCTCGCTTTCCGTCAAGTGTCGGGGGTTACCTTCAAATGGCCTTGAACTGATTTCGGGGGAGGGGGACAGAAAGGTAAAAAGTGAGGACGGCCTGACTCGTTTCCAACTGGAATATATGTCTATAAATATAATGTCGCAACCGCTCTCGCGCCACTCCCCTGAGAAACTGCGTGAGCCAGCAGTTCAAGAAAGGCTGAAAATGGGGTGACTGAAAGCGAGAGTTTGGTGTAAATGTATCAAATTTTTTTTTCTTATATCATAATATATGATTTCATGTTCATGATTAAATTTATCACAAACGGTTAATTTGTGGTAGTTCTATTAGAAAATTTAAGCTTGTCTTTACATATTCTTCAAGATGAATATCTCTCAAATTTACAGAGTACCAAAATCAGTTCTTTCTCGAATCATCCTGTAAATTTCATTTTAATCCCAGAATTTTATTTTCTAATATTTATTCATAATGACTTACGAATCATTCATAATATTCATTCATAAACTTCTAATGTTCATTCATTTTTCAAGATTTTCGCTAATCGTGAATAGCGATTGAAAAATCTTTTTTGTTCAAAATTCAACTGCTTAGTTGAAAGTGGAAGTATCTTGTTAAAAATTCAATTTTTTGATTGATGATTCATCATTTTAGTTAAAGAAACATTATGGTTTTGTTCTTCAAAATTTAAATATTTTTAAACATTTTTGAAAAATGATTTTATTACTGAAAATTTAAATATTTAATGTTGAGTTAAACAGTTATTATCTAAAATTCATATCGATTTTCTTATATAGATTACAAATTTTGATGTTGTGGAAATTGATATTTTTAAGTTTAAAATTCACGGATGCTGTTTGAAAATCTTATTTTGCAGTCGTAAATTGAATTATTTTGGCACAAAATACATATTTTTGTGCGATCAAATATATATTTTTAAATTCGTATTAATGGCTTGCAACTTCAAAATTTTAGATAAGATTTTTTCTTATTGATGAAAAAATTTTTTTGAATGAAAATTCAACCGTTTTTTTCACCTATTTTTAGATAAAGATTGATCTTTTTTCGTCTGTTTTTAATCATCTTTTCCTTTTTCTGTCATACATCGAAATAAGAAAGTTCAATTATTTTTAAATTCAAAACTTGTGTAAAAAATTATCGGGGTTGTCTTGCGTCCAGTTAGGACATTTTCCAGACCAGCTAGTTTAGTCAGTTTTTTCGGGTCCTAATCGGGTTTTGGCTACCCCGAAATGATAAAAAAATTTCTGAGCATCAAACCCAAATATGTTTTTTTACATTTCCAAAAATAGCCAGAAAACCGTCAGATTTTTTGAGCTTCAATCGGGTGCTGGTTAACCCATTGTTACAAAATATTGCACTTCGAGTTTAACTTAAATATTTTTTTTACCTCTTGAAATAAAGCATCAATCATAAAAAGGAAACATTAAAGAATTGATTTCTTTTTCTCAGCACCTCTTCATTCTTTCGGGGCCCTAATCAGGTGCCGGCTCGACACACCAAAAAATGTTCTGATGTTTAAATGCATTAAAAAAAGAACATTAATAACAAAGAATATATTTTATCATCGTCTAGTTAGTCCTTTCGGGCCCTGAACTAGTGCTGGATAGACCGCCAGGTCCAAAAGATTTCTAAGCGTATCGCTCAACTATTTTTTTTTCAAATTTCCAAAAATATGAAAGGTGTATAAAACGATACAAATGAAAAATTAACATTAAGAACAATTTTTGTATCATATAGACTAGCTCTAGATTAGTTTTTCTAGGCTAGCGTTTAACTATGCAGAAACCACATTTCCATCCAACGCAGTTTAAACTGGCCCCGAACAGTTCTCCGGTAATATTCTACACAGGAACCTACTCTTGTATTTTCGATTCAAAAATCATATATTTTAATCAGAAATTCTACTGTTTGTTTTAAAATAAACTATTTTGTTTAAAAATTAACTAGTTTGTTAAAAAACTCAACTTTTTTGTTGAAAATTCAACTTCTTGGCTGAAAGTTCATCTTACTTAAAAGTTACATTTTTTAATTAAAGATTTTAATATTTTGCTGACACTTTATTTTTTCTGGGAGATTTCTTTTTCTAACTGAAAATTCGACCATTTCAGTTTTGGGAAATTGAAAATTGATAGCTTTTAGTTGAAATCTCAATGACTACATTTATTGTTGAAAATTAATATTCTTTGTTTGAAAATTCAACTGCTTGGTTGAAAGTTTAATTACTTTTTTAAACATACGTTTTAATGGTTACAAATTGAGCTATTTTATTGAAAAAATAACTGTTTTGTTACAAATTTATTTTAATAATGAAAAATTTAACTCTTTTATGTTTGGTTGAAAATTAATCCTATTTGATTAAAAAATCAAATATTACATATATTGTTAAAAAATCACTTATTTGTTTAAAAATTCAACTACATGATATCAAGTTCAACTACTTAGCTAAATATTATTTTGAATTGTTAAAACATGAACTATTATGTTGAAAATACATTTCTTTTTGTATAAAAATGAACTTTTCTTAATTGAAAATTTAACCATTACATTTTTGATTAATAATGGTTTTCATTTAAAGATTCAGCTGTTCTTTAAATTTTTTATTGAAAATTAGTATTTTGTTTGTTTAAATATTAATTTTTTGAACTGAACATTTAATTATTCCAGTTTTGACTAAAAATGACTGTTTTAAGTTGAAAATTAAATGATTTAGTTGAAAATTTATGACTTTTGTTGAATATTCGTCTTTTTTGGTTAACAGTAAAACATTTTGCATTAAAATTATATTTTCACATGAGAATTCATATCTTTTGTTAAAAAATTCTACTATTTGGTTAAAAATGTAATTATTTTGTTGTAAATTTTATTATTTTCTTCAAAATTCATCTTTTTTGGTCGAAATATCAACTACTCGGCTGAAACTTGAACTACTTAGTTAAAAAATCATTTTATTAGTTAGAAATTACACTATTTTTCTGAAAAATCGATTTTTATTTGAAAATAAATTTTTTTTACTGAAAATTTAACCTCTCCATTCTTGGAAAATTGAAAATGGATCATTTTTGTTTAAAACTCAACTATTACATTTATTTTCAAAAATCAAGTGTTTGTTATGTTTGAAAATTCAATTGCTTCGTTGAGATTTGAATTATTTGATTGACAATTCTTCTCTTTTTTTTGGTTGAAAATTAATTATATAAACTAAACACTCAATTATTCCATTTTTTGTTTAAAATTAATAGTTTTTATTTTAAATTTCAATTATATGGTAGAAGATTCATCTTTCATTGTAAACAAATCAATCTTTTTGATTGAAAATTGAACTACTTTATTTAAAATTCATTCATTGGTTGAGGATTTTAACTATTGTGTTATAAATTAATTTTTTGGTTGAAAATCACTCTTCTGTACTGAAAATTACACTATTCTTATCTTGGAAAAATGAAAATTTGAACAATTTTCAATTCTCCTAGAATAGATTGGTTGTTGGTTAGAAATTAATCATTTTTAGATGTAAACTCAATTTTTACATTTATTGTTGAAAAATAGATACTTTTTATGTAGAAATTCAAGTATTTCATTAAAATCTGAACTATTTTGTTAACAAATTTTTGTATTGGTTGGGAATTGAACTATTATGTTGAAAATTCTTTTTTTTGTGGTTGACAATTAGGTTTCTTAAATCAAAGCTTAATTGTTCCATTTTGGGCCCAAAATTTATCGTTTTTAGTACATTTCTTGGTTAAAAACTTAATTCTTTTGTTGGACATTCATCTTTTTGGGTTGAAAATTCTATTGTTGTAGCCGAAAAATCAATTTTTTGCTTAAAAATTAGCTTTTATATTAAAACTTCAACAATTTGGTTAAACAAATCTTCTCTCTTGAGTGGAAAATCTTCTTAGTTGAAATTTCGTCGTTTTTATTTAAAAATTCGTCTCTTTTTCTGGAAGTTGTATTTTTTTGGGTTCAAAATGCAACTGATTGGTTCAAAATTATTGGGCTTTGGTTGATAATGCATCTTTTTTGGTTGAATACATCTTTGTAGGAAAATATTTGTTAAAACTTTATCCTTTTAAACGAACACACAACTGACTTCTAAAAAGTTAATCTTTTTAGCTTGAAAATTCAACTATTTGGCTGAAAATTCAACCTGTCTTTGATGTAAGTTCAATAATTTTAGTTTAAAAATTCGACTATTTGGTTAAATATTTAAGCAAAATGTCGAAAATTCGTCTAATTTGCTTGAAAGTTCAACTACTTGGTTATGTGAATGCAACTGTTTGGTCTGAAATTATTATTTTTCTTTTAAGTTAAAAATTAAACTATTTGGTCAAACATTAATCGTTTCATCATAAAAGTTAACTCTTTTCTAAAACCGACCACTTTTGATCTTGAAGACTTAATTTTTTCGTTGAAAATTCGCCTCTTTCGGTAAAAAATTATTATAATTTTGTTTAAATTCATTTCTCCTTTCTTGAGAGCATTTTGGACTCCGAAGTCTGGAATATGTAGAACCATAACGGGAAGATTATTTTTCGATAAGCAGGAGTATATTAAAATTTAGAGAACGCAGCTGCTTTGAAAAAATTGATAATTAAAATCGTGGATTCTGAATAAAGAATATGATAAAATCTTAACTCAGTGTATCGATTCGGATGCAAATGAATGCAGCGGGCTTTTTGTGTCCGAAGTCTCCTGGATTTCCGCTTAATGATGAAACCCCTCACGCGGAGGTAATAATTTTGTTTGTGCGCCGGATGGAAATTAATATTCATATGTTAATGTGTAGAGATTTGCATTAGGCTTGTTGACCATCGTTTCCAACAGTCGCATTATACACTCTCACATCCGCTTATTCGCCGGAAGGGCAATCTCGTCATTGATGACTTATAGCCTTATAAGCGGTGAATTACAATTGATTTGTGTAAAACCTTTAAAATTCCATGTACTCATTTAAATTTCGCTCATTTGATTTTTAAATACTTGCTATTCGGGGACTTTCAAGTTTAACAAGGGGAAGCTACATACACCCTTTGGAATTTTGTTTGGATTCATCCTTCTCTCAGTGATACGCCTGTTGTGTAGCCACGAGAGCGCCACCGATTTGGAACTATTGGGAAGAAGATTGAATTTGAATTCAATATTAACAACAAATCTTATAGTACATTATTAATTTGAGACCCCAGAACAATATTTTTTATTACAATGAATTTATATCCATTGCTCTTTTTCATCAATATTGCTCTAAAAACTTTGAGATACCCATTGGGGGAGTTTGCCTCTCACCCAGGGAGCGCGCTCTGTTTGGGTCCAAGTTCTGCGAAAATTTAAACTGAATACATCAAAAATAGCTTTTCTTATACAAATTATTAATAAGATATAATAGCATATTCATGAAATAGAGTAAAAGTGTTAGTTATTCAGTTTAAAAAGATAAAATTTAATATTTTTAGGTCGGTCAGTTTTTTTTGCACATTTTTGTTCACTGAAAGAACATTTGAAAGTACATGTTTTCAAAATTTTTATATTTTTTTATAGCGAAAACTTAAAGCAAACATATTTTTAAATTAAAAAGCCAATTGCTAAAAAGCCTATTTGGTTGAAAATTTGTCTTTAATTTGTTCTTGTTTTATTTTTGACCGAAAACTGATATTTTTCATTTGAAAAATTACATGATTTATTGAAAATTCGTCCTTTCTGGTTGAACTATACGGCTTTAAATTAAAAATATTTTTTAATGAAATATAAACAATGACATTTTATCTTGTTTGTTGAATCTCTTTGGTTTAAAATAAACTACTTTGATGAAAAGCAGTTTTTTTCGTTAAAAATTGGTTAAATGAAAATTTTTTAATTGTAAATTTCTTGTTAAAAATCTGCCTGTGTTAGTTTAAAAATTAACCATTTGTATGAAAATTCATGTATTGTATTGAAAATTCGTCTCTTTTGGGTGAAAGTAATATTTTTGGTTAAAAATCTTTTCTAGATTGAGAATTTAATAAATTTGTTTAGAAAATTATTGATCTTGTTTGCTAATTTATTTCTTTTTGTTAAAATTTAATTTTGTTGTTTGAAAATTTAACTAGTTTGTTAAAAATACTGTTTGCTTGGTAAGTATTAAATTTTTGGCTGAAATCTCGATTTTTGTTAAAAAATTAATCTCCTTTTTTGAATATTCATTTTCTTGGTTAAAAATTAATTATTTTTTATTGAAAATGTTTTTATCCTTTTAAACCTATTTTTTCTTGGTTAAAAATTATGTTAGTAACTGAAAAGTAAACTATTTCATTTTTTGTCACAAATTTCGTTTGAGTATGAGGGGAAGTATGGGAAGTTATAAGAATTAAGAGTGAGTTGGGAAGGGTTGAGGCTAGGAAAGGTCAGTTTTAGCTGGGGAAGTGAGGAGAGGAGGAAGTAATAAACGAAGAGGATAGTGAGGGGAGGCGAAGGGTGAAGTTGGGAAGGGAATCTAGTGAAAAGTAGGAAGAGCAGGGGTGAAAATGTAGGGGTGGACAAGAGTGGTGGAAAAATAGGGGAAGGAAAGTAGGAAAGAGGGATGTTAGGACGACTTAATTAACGTTTTAATAGGCTATGAAACCCTTTTTTCTGCATGTGCATGGCACTTCTTGGACCAATTTTTGAAAGTATGGTGGAAAATATCGTATCTTGGAAATTTCTTGAAATTTTTAACTGATTGATCTGAAAAAATTCATTTCGGCGAACGGAAGCATATAGCATAATTTGCAGGTGGTTTGAGGAGGAGGAAAAGAAGAAGAAGATGCTCGTGAAGAAGAGAAGGGAAGGGCAGATGCTGTTTTCGTATTCGACTCAGGTCTGTATGATTGGAAGCAACAATTTCGCAGTCACTAATGGCTCGCATCGACAAGCTACGTCAATAAGGTACAATCATTTTTCACAATTTAGTAGTAATCTCTTCCCTGCTCTTCTTCTGTCCATCTTTCTTCCTTTATCCGTCTCACTTTTTTCCCTCTTGTTGAAGAGAGACAAACTTGGACGAAGTTGGAGCAAATGGATTTTAATTACCGACATATCACGTCGGCCGTCGAATCTTCAGATGCAGCAGGAGAGTCGGGCGGGAGGGAGACGAGAGTCGGACTGGAGTGAAACGAGAGGGGAAATTCGATAAAAGGGGGTTATTGATTGTTTCCTTGTTTATTGTATATTTTCGATTTAATTCGAAGGCGCGGGGACTTTTTAGTGGGGCGGCCAATAGCTGTCAAAGGTTTCCTCGATTTGTAAATCCCACCCCTTATAAAGTAAAATGAGACAAGCCTCGTACTCCATGTTGGTATAGCCAATCCGATTCCTCAGGGTTGCGCGGAGGGACAGATCCAACCGTGGCACCAAGGAGCTGCACTAGGGTGACCTGACTCACCCCTTCGACCCCCCAACCAACCCCCTTCTGACTGTACTTCTCGCCTGGCTTGTTCTCTCTTTTTCATTCACTTTCCTCGCAGTTCTATCTCTGATAATTCACGTCAATACAGCAGTTCGAGGCCGAGACTCTTGAAGATTTAGCCTCGACACTTTTATTGGCGCTATGCGATTGGATTTCGAAATCATTCTGGATTCGATGTTGTCTAGTGAATTAATAAGAATTCGTAATACTGTATAAATTCTTTCCTCAGACTTGTCTAGAATTTTTGTAATCCTTTTTCAGGCCTCAGACTCACCACACTATGCACACTTTTTGGCATTTTTTTAGCCATAAAACTATTCTGCTACTATGTCGGAAAAATTGTAACTAATGACATTATTTTCTCGCAATTGTCTGCTAGTGCCACTATGTTTTCACTTTTTATCAGAGAATATTTCTGTACGGCTTAATGTGGGGGGGGGGGGGTGATACTGTTTTTAAAAATAAAAGTAACAAATTAGTTCAAATGTCAACCAAATGTTCAAACTTTTAACGAAAAAGACGAATTTTCAACTTAAGTAAATTTTGCACTAAATACCTTGAACAATTAGTGTGACTTCAGTCTAAAGTTTATGTTAGTAATTTTTAGTTTAATTTTTTTTCTTTTTATAAATATTTAAACAAATTGATTAGTCCAATTTTCAGTCAAAAACTTATTATTAACTAAAAAAACGAATTTTCTAGAAAAAATTTGAATTTCTCATCAAATTGTAGAATTTCATTCCAAAAACGATAAATTTGGTACAAAACAGTTGAATTTTCTACCCGATAATATAAATATTCAACAAAAAGTTGATATTTAACAACATAGTTTAAATTTTCAGTTTAAAAAATGACTTTTTAGCAATAGTAACAAACTTTCCACTGAAATTATGAAGATTGAATAAAACAATTTACTTTTAAGAAAATAATGCAACTTTAAATTAAAATATTGAATTTTTATGCCAAAAATATTAATTTTTAATAAAAAATGTAATGGTTGAAATTTCAACAACAAAATAATTTAATTAAAAATAAAAAGCAGATTTAACTAAAATTATGAATTTTCAACAAGATAGTTGTATCTTCAGCCAAAAACGGTTTGATTTTCAACAAAACATTGTTTTTTTAGTAAAAGTAATGAATTTTTAACCAAGAACAATAATTTTCTACAAAAAAGACGAATTTTCAAAAATTACATCAATTTTGAACAAAATAGTAGAATACTCAATCAGAAAAGATCCATGTTTGATTCAAAATAACAAACTATAATCAAAAAGAGAAAAAGTTACATTTTCAGTTAAAAAAATGCATTCCTAACTAAAGACAAAGAATTGTCTACAAAACCGTTTAGTTTGTTACTAAATATTTGTATTTTGAGTCAAATGATTGAATTTTCAAAACAAAAAGACGAATTTTCAAAAAATATAATTTTCAGCAAATTATTTAAAATTTCACTTCGAAAAATTAATTTTTATAAAAAAAACAACTAATTTTCAACTTGAATGATAAACTTTCAACAAAAAAATTTTTCTTTACAGATAGTAGTTCAATATTCAATCATATAGTTGCACTTTCAATCTAAAAATATAGATTTTCAACAGAAAATGTAAAAGCTGTTACCTCAACAAAATGAATTCTATTTAAAATAAGAAACACCTATATTTACCGAACAAAAATGAATGTTCAACAAAGCACTCAATTTCTCAACTAATACAGAACATTTCCCTACCAAGTAGTTGCATTTTTTACACAAAATTTGTTTACTTCAAGAAGGGGAATTTTTAATAAAATACATAAATTTTTAACCTTATAGTTGAATTTTTTAACAAATTTTTGAAATATTGAGCCGAAAATATGAATTTTCTAAAAAATAGTAGAATTTTCAAAGAAAAAGTGAATTTTTAACAAAAAAATATGCGATTTCAACAGAAAGACATGAATTTTCAACAAAGTAGTTCAATTTAAAAAAAAAAATTTAGTCACAAAAGAAAAACGATATAATCAAATTCTTGAATTTTTAGGCCAAGCATGCGAATTTTTTAAAAAATAGCGTGCCTAATCCATGAATATACATTTTCAATTTTGGTTGATATTTTCAGGCCTAACAAAACACATTTCAAAAAAGGATTATAAAATTTATAAAAAATTTTTATAAAAAATGATTATAAAATTTTCTTATACCAATAAAAAATATATTTTTGTTGTTAAATGTTTGTAAATTGCTTTGATTTAGATTGAAAACGAAAATTACTTTCTAAATATTCAAAACCATTCAAAAATCACCTAACGTTGTTTATAACAACACAATTGTTATTGTGAAATTTTATTTATCGATAAGATATTAATATCAATAACTCTTAAAATAGTTACATGTTATTGAAGGAACAATATCTTACATTTTTTAAATATTTTTGCAACTTTATGCTTGAATAAAATAAATTGAAAAATTTGATCCATCCTTAACAGTGAATTACGATTTTACAAAATCTTATACATTTTTTAAAGAAAAATTTATAAACTTATTTTTTAAAAGAAAATTTAAAAAATAAATTTTTTTAAAGAAAAATGTGAACATTTATTTTGTGAAGAAAAATATGAAAACACATTTTTTTAAGAAAAATGTGAAAATTCATGTTTTCAAAGAAATCTAAAAATTAACTTTTGTAAACAAAAATTTGAAAATTTATTTTTGTTATGAAAAATGTGAAATATCATTTTTTTTAAAGAACAATGTGAAAATTAATTAATGTGAAAAAAATGTGAAAATACATTTTTGTAAGGAACAGTGCGTCAATTTATTATTGTAAAGAAAATTCTGGAAATTCATTTTTGTAAAGAAAAATGTAAAAAATCATTTTTGTAACTTTTCATCAATAATATTCGTTTTAGGAGAGAAGTAGGCAGATAAAAAATATAAATATAAAATAATGAATATTTTTAAAGATTTTTCAAATATGCTAATTTTGAAAAATGTTAATAACTTAGTTCATAATAATCTGCGCAAAATATATTTGAATGACCTTTTCGGAAGTATACCCTAAAGTATACCCTAGGCCTAGGAAGTATATCATAACGATTATGTTTGTAGTTCAGAAGTTTCTGATTTACATTGGAAATTTAAACATTTTTGTAATAAAAATATCCCTTTTGGTTGAGAATTCAACTGATTAATTCTAAATTCGTTATTTGTGTCAAAAATTCAGCTACTTTGGTAGAAACTTAAATTTATATTAGGAATTCAACTGAAAGATTGGTTAAAGCTTTAACTCTTCTGTTGAAAAATCGTAATTTTTGTTTAAATTCAACAGTTTTTAAACTGGAAATTAAAATATTTTTTGGTGGCATTATCAACTATTAAACTTTTTGTTAAAAATTTATTTTTTTGTCAAATATTTATCAGTTTGTTTAAAAATGTAACTATTTTGCGCATAATTCTCTTTTTCATTATTGAAAATAAACTGTTTTAACTTTTAACTAAAAATGTAATAAGAAAATTTTAAATTAATAAGTCTTACATTTTTGTTAGTTCTATTGGTCCCAATCGATACTTAAAAAAGCGACAACAATGGTTCCGAGATATTTATAACACAGTTATTTTTTAAAGAAAGACTTTTAAAAGTATTTCAAACACAAAATAGAAAATTTTTTCTCCCAAGAACTATTTTTTCATCTGAGGCTTGTCCTGAGTACCTTGTACACAAATTATGAAGATTGCCTCGATTCGAATTGGAGATAGCGAAATTGATTTGAACCATTTCCGTTCATTGATATGTATCATATTACTACTCTCTCTGGAAACCTCTTAAAATACAGTTTATAAAAAAAACAGCCGTGCGTCTCGATGTTCTTATCGGATGGGGCAGTATTTTTCGAAGAATTATTTGCTTAAACATAAGAAATTGAGCAATCCAAGGAATCCAATTCAATCCAATCCAAGAGTTCCTGTGGTGAGGTCAAAATTGCCTGTGTCTTACAAGTACATATACTTTTTATACCTCATCCTTCTATTCGCGTCTCCCTTTTGTGCCGTGATTCGCAATTGCCCTAAATACTCCTGTTCGATGTCCCCACTACTGCCTTGTTAAGCAAAGCATGTATATGCTCTCTTTCTTTCTCTCTCCTCCTAACTCATGATGATTCCTCAAGAAAAATTTCAAAGTTAATCCATCAGTATTTCACGTCTGCCATGTGTCTTCCCTGCCATATACTATTTTTTTTTTTTTAAAGTATTCGCCATTTGTAGTGAAATAATAAAATGCTAGTTGTTTTTTGGTTTCTATGAAGCTTTATGCTTCAATTTTGAAAATAACTACATGTGTTGAATCAACTAATTACGAATAAAAAGTAAAAATGTATTCTATCGTACTAGGGTGTATCAACACTATTTTTTTAATCACGTACAATTTAATTTATTTAATGAAGGAGAAACAAAAATTAGTTTGAATCAATAATTCGATATAAATATTTATCTGAATTAGAACAAAAATGAAATGTGATATTAAAAATATTTTTAAAAATCATTTTACGAAATTTCAAGATGTACGTATACTTACATATTTTCACAAATATTTTGTTAATACGCCAGAAATAATATTAAGAATGATAAATACTATTTGGTTGAAAATAAAATTTTATTGTTAAAAATTCAACTACTTGGTTAACATTTTTATTGAGAATTTATTTATTTTTATTGAAAATTCAACCACCTGCTTGAAAATTAAACTATTTTTTTGAAAGTTATTTTTATTGGTTGAGATTGGACTATTTTGTTCAAAATTCCTTTTTTGTTTGCTTGAAAATGAATTTTTAACTAAAAATTAATTTATTTCAGTTTTAGGCAAAAATTCAACTGTTTCGTTAAAAATTGATTTATTCAGTTGAAAACTGATCTTTTTTAGTCGACCATTAATCTTTTCTGTTTAAAATTGATCTTTTTTGTTGAAAATTCAAGTATTTAGTTGAAAGTTCGTCTGTTTGGTTAAAAATTAATTTTTTATGAAAATACATCTGTTTTGTTTGAAAACTCTTCTTTTTTGGTAGAAAATTCGTCTTTTTTAATTGAATTAAACTGTTTGATTAAAAATTAACTATTTTTTGAGTCGCTCATTCATCTGTTTGGTTGAAAGCCGGACTACTTTGTTAAGAATTAGGTTTTTAAACGAAAATTTTTTTCCGGGGTTTGGTTGCAAATTGATGGTTTTCAGTTAAAAATTCATTTACATATTTGGTTGAAAATTCATGTATTTTCTGGAAACTACGTAATTTTAGGTTAAAAACTGATCGTTTTTTGTAGAAAGTTAATCCTCTTGATTGAAAATGGATGTTTTTTGTTAATGATAAATAAACTTATTTAAAAATTTATTTTTAGTAGGAAATTAATCTTCTAGGTTACAAATGAATTTCTTTGTGTGAAAATCTATTTATTTTGCTGAAAATTTTTCTTTCTTTGTGAAATACATCTGTTTCTGTTTTAAATTTAAGATGTTTTTCGTCGAAAATTGAACAACGCGGTCGAAAGTTGAAGTACTTTGTTAAAAATTTATTTTACTGGTTAAAGACCTAACTATATTTGTGAGATTATATTTTTTTTAGTTGAAAACTATTATTTTTTTAACCTAAATTTTTTCCCTGTTTTGGTAAAAAATTGATTGTTTTAATTTAAAAATTCGATAATTTAGTTTAAAATTAATGTATTTTCTTGAAAATTCGTCTTTTTGGGCCAAAAATTGGTCTCCTGGGTTAAAAATTCACCTTTTTTTGTTGATGATTTGTTCATAATTGCAAATTTTACTGATTGAGTAAAAATTAAACCACTCTGTGGAAAATTTATTTTTTGGTTTGAAGACTTATCTTTTTGGTTGAACATTTAACTTGTTTGTTACAAATTCATAAAAAAATTAAAAATCTATTTTTATGCCGAAAATGTTATTTTTTCATTTTTCGTTCACAATTAAACTTTTATTGTTAAAACTTTGTCTTTATTGGTAGAAAACTAATATTTTTGTTTCAGATTTATATTTTCGTGTTGAAAATTCAAATCCTTTTGAAAAAATTTGTCTTTTCGTTTGAAAATTTAAGGATTTAGATGAGATGTTTTCTTTGACTGAAAAATCTTTATTAGTTAAAGTTCATGTTTTTAGGTAAAAAATGTAACTTCTCTGCCGAGAGTTGATATACTCTGTGAAAAATTAACTTCTTGTTGGTTGGAGATTCATTACTTAAATTGAAAATTCATCTCTTCGGTTAGAAATTAAATTATATTGTTAAAAATTCGTCTTTTTGGTAAAAAATTAATATTTTTTGGTTGAAAATTGAATTGTTATTCGTCTTCTGGGTTGAAAATTGGTAAAAATTAAATAATTCCAATGGACATTTTCCTCCGTTAGAATGTAACTCTCTGATCGGAAATTGAACTATTTTGTTAAACATTTCTTAGATTTCTCGTTGAAATATCAACTATTTAATTTTTCTTTAAGAAATCATCTTTTTGTTAAAAACTTAACTTTTCCTTTGGAAAATTCAGCTGCTTTTCGTTACAGTTTGATATTTTTTATTTCAAATTGGGCTGTTTGGTTAAAAATAATTTTTTTTTTGGTAAAAAATTCAATTATTGTGTTAAAGTCATCTTTTTTAGTTTATAATTCAAAAGTTTTCTTAAGCATTCGTCTGTTTGTACACAAAATTCGTCTTTTTGTATTTAAAATATCACTTTTTTAAAAGTAAACAGTCTTCTAAAAACTTCAATTATTTTATTGAAAATGCAACTCTTGCAAATGAGCAATTATCAAAAAACGGATTTTGGATCATAAAATCAGATTATGGGGCCACATGAGAAATTTCGCATATATAACACTTTTTCAGTTCCACTAGACCTCCCATTTCTTCGATGTTTCGTGAAAATAATTTTCATTGTAAAAAAAGGTGTCTGAAAAAAATTAATTTTTTGTCCTGGAAAACCTGGAGCGTTCTTAGATTTATTTTTTTAAGAAACTTTAGAAACCCTGTTATTGTGGCAGAAAATATTTGATTAATGTAATAATTGCCCGTAGTATTACGGGAAAATCTCAATTAGATCTTATGGGAGACTCTTGGAGAGCCCATAAGAGAGCTTTGAAATTTTATAATATTAAAAATTATGGCTGATTCTTATTCCTCAAAGTACTCTGAGTATGAGCTTCCGTTATGAGTTATATTAGTACTATTCGCGTTTGAATCATACATTAAGAAAAAGTTGTCTTTTCCCCATGTTGCTTTGTCAAGAAAAATTCATGTCGAGTTCATAGCGCCTTTTATTAATGGATGCACTGAGAGAAAAATGAAAAGGATGCACAAATGAGGTTATTTAATAATTTATATTATGCGCGTGGACATAAATCGATAGACTGGTAAAGAAGTCATGATATATAGCCTAATTTGACGTATCGCGAGGCCACCGATCGTACCAACCATGTATGGCTGAATGACCGACTGTAAATTACTCGCACGACGTCTAAAAACATCACAACTCGGACTTTTAACTGACTTCGACGTCCATCGTCACTCGAAATCTCATTAGCCCGAAGCATATGGAAAAGTTAAATTATTGATACTGTCAATCGCACAGAAAAAACTGGGGGTACGAAATATGGCAGTTAATGGTTCAAGCAGGTTAACAGTCTCTAGCGGCTCTAGCGGAGTCTGCTGGAGACATCTGCTATTTACCACCGATTACCTGCAACATTTAATAGCGTAAGTTTTCCCTGTGCTGGGTAATTATTGATCAAATATGTTTTTATTTTTTTCGCGACTATAGAGAAATTTTTGAAACTTTACACTAGGTTAGTTTTTAGCGAAATTAGCTGATCACGGAAATCTGAATTAAACTTTCCGTGGTTCCGCAGAGAGTTTACCTCAGTTTGGTGTACCTACACCGTGTTAATCCTGTTCGACCGATAACCTGTTACATTCGGTATCCTAAGTTTTTTCTAAGCAGGATAATTATGGATCAAATAGGTTTTTTTCGCGACTATATAGAACTTATTAAAACTTTGCACTAGGTTAATTTTTAGCAAAAAATGTGCTCCATATTGGACTACGCAGAAAAAAGGGGTACAAAACCTTGCAGGTAATCGATTAAGCAAAGTTTCGGTCAGCTGGTCACACAAAACTGAGGTAAATTTTCCGTGGGAACAGGCCTGCAACGTGCTTCTTCTATTGGAGTCCGCCGGGGATATCTGCGATTTACCGCGGAAAGTTTACCTCAGTTTGGTGTACCTAACTCGCGTTAATCCTGATGCACCGATTACCTGGAACATTTCCTATCCCCAGGTTTACCTGTGCCTGGTAATTATGGGTCAAAAAGGGTTTTACTTCTTTTTCGTGACTACGGAGAACTTTTTGGAACTTTCCGCTAGGTAATCGTTTAAGCAGAGTAATGGTCAGCTGATCACACCAAGCTGAGGTAAACTTTCCGTGGTAACAGGCCTGTAACGTGCTACCTTTAGCGGAGTCTGCCAGAGATATCTGTGATTCACCGCGGAAAGTTTACCTCATTTTGGTGTACCTACCTCGCGTTTATCTTGCTTGACCGGTTACCTGCAATGTTTCTTACCCATATTTGTTTTTTGTGTATTTTAGAGTAAAGATTTGAAATTGAAACAAGTCCAGGGCTCGGACTCACCATACTCTTGACACTATTTCACCCTTTTTTGAGGGTGAAACTATTTTGCACTATGTTTTTACTTTTCCGTGAAAAATATTTTTGAACTTCTTTGCTGAATGGCTCAAATAATATGTCCGTCATATTAACGAATCATAGAAT
Source organism: Belonocnema kinseyi (assembly GCF_010883055.1). Lineage (NCBI taxonomy): Eukaryota > Metazoa > Arthropoda > Insecta > Hymenoptera > Cynipidae > Belonocnema > Belonocnema kinseyi. The sequence goes on along the minus strand of NC_046665.1, from coordinate 100,121,377 downwards.
AGCGGATACTTGAAAATAAAATAATAATAATTTATAAAAAGAGTACGTTTTTACACAAATAGTTGAATTTTCAATCAAGAAGATTAAATCTCTACCATAAAAGACAACTTTTCGAAAAAATCGAAGAATTTTTAACCAAATAGCTGATTCCTAAAAGAAGAAGATTAACCTTTTTTTAAACTACAATTAACGGATTTTAAACAAATGAAATATTGTTTTTCAAATAAACAGTTTAAACACTAGACGTAATGTTAGTACAAATTTCAATTGATTAATTTATAGTTTACATTTTTCGGTTTTTAAAAACTTGTAAATAAATAGTTGATTTTTTTAAATGAAAAATACTAATGTATTAGTTACATTTTTATTTGTAATTCTAATTTTGCACCAAATGGTCGAATTTGTTAGAAAAGGTGTTTTTTTAACCCGAGAATGTGAATTTTCAACATAATAGTGAATTTTTAAACACTCCGTTGTATTTTTAACGAAATAATTAAAATTTCGCTTAGAGAATTAATTCTTAACAAAGGAAAAAATTAATTTCTAACTAAAATTGTTATATTTCCACCAAAAAAATGAGATTCTAAGAATGTAATTCAACTTTTAACCAAGATGTTTAATTTTCCATTGTACTAAAAGAAGACGAATTTTTAAAAGATATATAATTTTTTAACCCAGTAGTTAAATTTTCTACAAAAATGTTGAATATTTGAGCCAAAAATAGGCAATTTCTACAAAAAGTTGATTTTAAACTGAAACAGATTAATTTTTTATCAGGCGGTTTTTAACAAAATATATGATTTTTTAAGTAAAAAGATAAATGTCCAACAAACATGGCATAATTAAATTTTCAGTAAAAAAATTAATTAAAAAAAAACTAATTTTCTATAAAAAGTTAAATATTCAACCTGCGGAGGTGAATCAAAAAAGACAAATTTTCACGAAAGTACGTAAATCATCAACCAAATTTAAAAATTTTAAACTAAGCAGATTAATTTTCAATTGAAAAGACCAATTTTTAACAAAATATATGAATTTTCAACTCAATTGTTGAATTTTCTACTAAAATAGATACATTTTCAACTAAAGCTGGAAAAGTTAATTTTTCAGTTAAATCATTAATTTTCAGCAATAAAAAAACTTTTTTTCTACAACAAATCAAAATTATCAACCCGCGAAGGTGCATTCAGAAAATAATTTTCAACTGAAACAGATTAATTTATAATCAGGTAGTAGCAATCTTAACAAATAAAGATGACATTTCTAAAAGAAAATAGCTAAATTTCAAACAAAATTATGAAACTTTTGACGAAAAAGGATGATTGCAGATTTTATAAAAAAAAAAATGAACTTTTAAGACAAAATATCTGGATTTTCTTATTACGGTCTATTAATTTTGTTCGCATTTAAATATAAAAATACGAGAAAAAGGAAGAAGCCTGCCATAAATAATTTACAATTTTTATCGTTTATATGTAGAATGAAGAATAATAGTTAAAATGAATATTCAATTTCTTTTTTAATAATTTAAAAATATTAGGTTATTTTAAACTGGAAATTATGCGCAGAAAATAAAGTTGATTTTTCAATACACAGTTTTTTATTTTAGAATATAAAAAGTGTTTCGGGCCTAGCAGCATTTTACATCTGGAAGAAATGATGAAAGAAAGAAAATTTCCACATAATCTGGAACCAAGAACAAAAGTTGGATATATTATTATTAACAAACAATTAAAAGAACGAATAAAATAAGCAAATTTATTTTTTATTTTTAACAAAGCCGCGATCTGAAAAATTAGCAAATTTTTATTCACAATTATCCTGGTTGGCGATAATCTTAAGTTCATTGAAAGTTAGGACTAGCTACTTTTGCAATATCAACCCAGGAGAGATTAAATATAATTTCTGAACTGGTAATTAATTATTCAGTCTCTCAGCTTGGTGCATTGACACATTAAAATCGATTGGGAAAAGTCGAGAACATGCAATAGATATAGTAGGAAATAGCAACCAGATTGCCTCTGTTTCTGGAAAGAGTTTATCTATTTCCATGGAAGGATTAAATCTATATAGAGTTGAGAGTTGAAAATGACTTTCTACAAGTCCAAGGGTTTAAGAAAAAGTTACTACTGAGGTATATTTTATGTAACTAAGTTTGTTATAACAAGAACTTTGTAACTTGGTTCTTCTATCCACAGCAGTCTTGTTTTTAACTTTTTTAATTTGCTACAGATTCTAGATCAGAAAACTAGGAAAAATTCAGGGACTTTGATGTTAGGATACCTCTGGGCCAATAATAATATATAATTAGAACATTATTTATTTTCCGATTTTTTAATTTTAATAACTTACAACTTTAAAAAATGTATTAATTAGCTTCCAAATTAAGAAAAAACAAATTACGAAAGTACAGTTTTAATATTAAACTAAGTTTTTAAGTTTCAAACCGAAACTATTTGAATTTGAATACTATCAAATCTATAGAATAAAAATGTCAAATCCTCAACCAAAAAGATGAATTTCCAATGACCAAGATTAATTTTCTATCCGAAAGGATGAATACTCAACTAAAAAAGATAATTTTTCAACCAAAAATGAATCGGTCAAATTTTTAGTTATAATCATTTATTTTCAAAAATGGATTAAAAATTGGTAATCTTTAACGATAAACGACAAATTTTTAACAAAAAATTCAACGCTCAACCAAAAAGATGAATTTTGAACATACGAGTAAATTACATATTTGTACAATCTTTCGCTCAGAGTAGAAATATAAGATAAAATTATTTTTAATTGCTTAATTTATTATTTGGTTTGAAAATTTTGAAATAGTTTAGCAAGTAACCTGAATTTCCGAGAAGCTGAAAAATGAAAATAGATAAAAAAACCTTGTTATTTTGCAAGTTTAGAAAAATATTTTCAAGTTGTTTTCATATTGTTCAATTGGCTTCTGAAAATTAATACCCAAAGTATTTCAGCTGAAACTTCTTAGTTTTTAAAAATTTATAAAAATTTAGAAGACCTCTTTAGTAAGAAGATTAAAAATATTTTATTTTCAACATTAATACTATTTACGTATACAAATAATTTGTATAGTGTATGTATTTTATGAGTATAGGATAAATTGGATATTGAAAATGTAGTTTTGAATTTTAATCAAGTTTATAAAAAACATTTGTCATTTCCAAGCGAAGTTTATAAATTTTTCAGCATTTTCAAAAATTGCACATTTTATATTTGAAAGAAACATTGTCTTATACATTTTTTTAAACATTAATAAGATTATAGTTGAAAAAAAGTCTTTTAGCTAACTTGTCCACTTGGATTCTATGATATGCTTTTTGAACGGAAAACATTATATTTTATATTTTAAAGTGCTGATGCCCTTTGTTCCAATGATTATTATTGCTATTTAATTATTAAATATATTATTCAGATAATGTTCCATTTCTCATCAACCTAAAGTTTTGAGACTTTTTATTTTGAATGTCAAAAGAACGACAGATTCATCTAATCATGGATTCGCGTTACCTGGAAAAAATAATTCGTTTCGATATAGTTTCAGGATATTAATCGAAAATGGTGACGTGCACTGTTTAATAAACAAAAAAGCGACAGCTTCATGCAATCATAACCGCCGGTTTCCCCACAACAATAGTATGAAGATAGTTTCAAGATACAATTTAAAAATGGTGTTTTGCAGTTTTTAATAATTGAAACGACAGATTTATTCATTCATAAATCTGGATTTCCCGACAATAGATTGGAGATAGTTTCGAGATAATAAATGAAAATAGCGCAATTCACTTATTTTCAATTAGAAAGAAACGACAGCTTCATCTAATCCTGAACGAGGGGTTTCTCGAAAAAAATAGTTTCGGTATAGTTTCAAGATAATCATTGAAAATAGCGGTAGATGCTTTTTAATAATTGAAAAAAATGGCAGCTTGATATATATATGTGAACGCGGTTTTCTCGACAGCAATAGATATCGAGATAGTTTTAAGAGAATAATTGGAAATGGCGCTATTTACTTTTTTATAATAAAATTTCGAGATTGTTTCGAGATATTAATAGAAAATGGCCTCATGTACTTTTATATAATTGGAAATAAATGACAGCTTCATCCAATCATGAATGCTGGGTTCTCGACAACAATGTTTTCGAGATATTTTCGAGAATTATTCGAAAATGGCGCCATTCACTTATTATAATTTAAAAAAAGCAATAGCTTTATCCAGTTATGAAAGCAGGTTTTCCGACAGCAATAGATTCGAGATAATAATCGGAAATGGCGCTATTTACATTCATATAATTGGGAATAAATAACAGCTTCATCCAATCATGAATGCTGGTTTTCCGATAACATTAGTTTCGAGATAATTTCGAGATATTATTCGAAAATGGCGCAATTCACTTATTGAAAAAAAGCAATAGCTTCATCCATTAGTTATGAAAGCACATTTCCCAAGAGCAATAGATTCGAGGTAATATTCGGAAATGGCGCTATTCACTTTTTTATAATAAGAAAAGGACAGCGTCATCCAATCAGAAGCGCGAGTTTTCCGGTAAAAATAGTTTCGTGATAGTTTCGAGATTTTTGTCTAAAATAGCGTGATTCACTTTTATATAATTGGAAATAAATAACAGCTTCATTCAATCATGAATGCTGATTTCCCGACCAAAATAGTTTCGAGATAGTTTCGAGATATTAATCGAAAATGGCGTCATTCACTTGTTATAGTTGAAAAGAGCAATAGCTTTATCCAGTTATGAAAGCAGGTTTCCCGAAAGCAACAGATTCAAGATAGTTTCGAGATAATAATCGGAAATGGCGCTACTTACTTTAAAAAAAAAATAAAAATAAAAATAAAAAAACGACAGCATCATGCAATCATGAACGCGAGTTTTCCGGTAAAAATAGTTTCGAGATAGTTTCAAGTTATTAATAAAAAATAGCGCCATGCTCTTTCATACAATTAAAAATAAATGACAGTTTCATCCAATCCTGAATGCGGGTTTCCAAACAGCAATACTTTCGAGAAAGTTTCGAGATATCAATAGAAAATAGCGCAATTAACTTGTTGTAATTGAAAAAAAATCAATAGCTTCATTCAATTATGAAAGCGGGGTTCTCAACAACAATAGATTCGAGATAATAATTGGGAATGGCGCCATTCACTTTTTATAATAAAGAAACGACAGCATAATTCAATCAGAAACGCGGGCTTTCCGGTAAAAATATTTTCGAGATATTAATCTAAAATAGCGACATGCACTTTCATATAATTGGAAATAAATAGCAGCTTCATCCAATCACGAATGCTATTTTCCCGATAACAATAGTTTCGAGATATTTTCGAGATATTAATAGAAAATGGCGCCATTCACTTGTTATAATTGAAAAATGCAATAGCTTTATCCAGTTATGAAAGCAGGTTTCCCCGCAGCAACAGATTCGAGATAGTTTTGAGATAATAATCGGAAATAGCGCTATTCAATTTTTTATAATGAAAAAAGACAGCAGCTTCATCCAATCATGAACGCGGGTTTCAAAACAAAAATGATTTCGAGATATTGATCGAAAAAGGTACCATTAACTTTCTTATAATTGGGCATAAACAACAACTTCATCGAACCACGAAAGCGGGTTTCTGAAAACAGTAGTTTCAAGATAGTTTCGAGATCTTATTAAAAATGGCACCATGCACTTTTTTATGTTGGAAAACAAACGGTAGCTTGATCCATATGGACACAGGTTTCCCGACAACAATCGTTTGAAGCTATTAATTAAAAATGGACCAATGCAGTTTTTAATAATTGGAAAAAATTACAACTTCATACAGTCATAAACGCGCGGTTTCACGCCAACAATAGATTCGCGATAGCCTCGAGATAAAAATCGTAAATGGCGCCAAAAGCTTGTTATTTGGATTATTTTGTTCTAAAAAATGTCGAAATGACAATAAGATAAAAATTCTCGAGACAAGCGATATATCCGTTGAGTGCAAAGGTGTTGGTGAACAGTACCAGGAGGATGAAATTACTCCTGGTAAGAGGAATCCTTTCGACCAAGAGATGATATTTTTATTTGTGGTGGTGCATTCTGCCGCGAGGTTTTTGTGCCGCGAGGAAGGGACCACCGCCGAGATGAAGCTGTTCGACTCTTCCTTCCTTTACCTAGTCGGGCTTGATCCCTTGCGCTTCCGACGCATCCTTTAGACTTTAGAGCATCTTCATCTCTTTTACACAATTCTCACGCACACCTTGCCTAGAATCGAGGCTACCACAGAAAGAAACCACCCACCGATTCGAGCCAGTCTTCATTCAAGCAAAATTCTTAAAAACACGATTCCGTAGAAAGCCTTCAGAAAAGTCTAATGGCAAAAAATCTGGGATTGATACTTGAAGGATTCTTGTCTGTCTCTATTGCAAATATCTTGCTAATCACTCAAATAAATACGGGATCTTACGTAAAGCGAAATGGTTCGCTGAACTAGTTTAATTTTCATCTCGAAGAAGGTCAGGGGTAAATGGGACCCACATACCACAAGGACGGTGCAGTCTGTGACACCGCACGCCCATACCTAAGTGCTAAAATCGAAATAAAAACTAATGTCCAGATCTCAGATCATGCCAGTTTTTCAATTTTTGTAGACTTAAAAAAATCCGTCTTTTTGCCACTTTTGTTGTCTTGACCATTATTAAGGAATTTTCCGCTTTTCTCCAGTTCGCTGTAGGAAGTCTGAATTTTAATTACAATTAAAATTTTTAAATTGAAATTGAAAACTAGGAAAAATGATAGAATTTTAATTCTCTAAGATACGTAATATGCTGTTTTTTAAAGAAAAAATTAGGCAATAAGTATTATTCCGAATTGCGAAAACGTTTTATTTACTAAGTTATCTGTTTTTGAATTTTGTGATTTGTTTAAAAAAAGCTTTTTTTTATAAACCCCTATAACTTGTGAGTTACTAGAGATATTTATCTTTTTATGTCTGCATCTGCTAGAATTAATCGTCTTCTTTTGAAATCCGCTTGCAATGCTGAAAAAGGTTCAAAATTAACAAATGGTGGCGGTTGTTATAGAAATATTAAAAGTCGATAAAAAAAACACTTATAATTTACGCCAAGTTTCTTCAATATGTACTTTTAAAAGAAACACATTTTTGTTAATTTAATGCGGGCTAAATGATTTTTTTGACCAATGGATTTTTTTCACAAAATTCAATTTGGTTGAAAATTCAACAATTATGTGAAAAATGCCTCTTTTTTAATCAAAAATTTAACTGTTTTGATGAATATTTGCCTTTCGAGGTAGAAAATTCATCCTTGTGGATTAAAAATTTCTTTTTGGTGGTAGACAATTTGATTAGAAACTTATTGAGTTTGTTTAGAAGTTGTTTTAGAAGTTTGGTCTAAAGTGAGTTTTTTTTTGCTTAAAATGTATTTATTTAATAAAAATTTTGTTGTTGTTATTTTAAAAGATCGGTTTGTTGATAATTCAATTGTCGTCTCAAAAATTCGCCTTTTTAGCTTAAAAATTAAACTAATTGATTGAAAACGCAAATATCGTTGGTTAAAGTTGTTGTAATGTTCAAATAGATTATTTTTAATATTTTAAAATAAAGCATTAAAGAGTGTTTCTTGCTGATTTACATTCAAAGTATTAATTACAGTAACAAATCCTGGACAGAAATATTGAATTATACTTATAAGTATCACAATTTAATTATTAATGGAGAAAGTATTATAAAAGGAAATATTTTCGATTATGAGTGGTTTTAAACATGTCAACATTGTTTATTTTAAAAATTTTATGTTTTCTTGGACTGTTTTATATCGCCGTGAATTTATTTTCATTCGCCACAGTATATCCAATTTAAAGGAATTTGTTTTATGAATGTGGAAATAAATCAGGGTTTGGTTTTTCATTCAAAATTTGAATAATAAAAATAAATAACTATTTTATTTTATTTTTTATAAATTATATAATTATTCAGAATTTATCTTTTCTGTAATAAAGATTAAAGTAATTGGTGGAAAGTTAAAATTCTTTTGTTAACAATTAATTTTTTGGTTGTAGATTCATCATTTGAATTTGAAATTAATCTTTTTGGTTGTAAATTGAGCTATTTGGTTGAAAATTAGTTTTTTCTTTCAACTGAAAATTTAACTCTTCAATTTTTGGTTGACAATTTATCATTTTTAGTTTAAAATTCATCCGTTTTAATAGAAAACTCATCTTTCGTGGTTGAAAATTTTGTTTTTTGGTGAGAAATCCAACTATTTCAGTTGAAGATTAATTATTTTCGTTAAAAAACAATCTTTTTTGGTTTAAAGGGAAATGGAAAGTTAAGTTTTAGTTTAGTCGAAAATTCATGACTGGTTGAAAATTTGTTGTGAAAAATAAATTTTTTAAATTGAAGATTTAACTACTACAATTTTGGTTTCAATTGTTACTTTTTATTTTTAAATTTAACAATTTGGTTGAAAATTTGTCTTTTTTGGTAGAAAATGAATCTTCTTGTTTAAAACTTTATCTTTTTGGTTGAAAGTTAGACTCTTTTTTAAAAATTAATCTTTTGGTTTAAAAGTCATCGAGTGCAGTTGTAGATTTATGACTTTAGTGGAAAATTCACGAATTTGGTTAAAAATTAATTTTTTTCATGGATAATTCAACTATTCGGTTAAAAATTAGTTTATATTGTTGAAAATGCAATATTTTTACTGGAAGAGTTAGGATTTCGAAGCGCTTTAAATTGAATTTAATATAAAACTGAATTGCACTGAATTTAAAGGGAACAAATATAGCATAAAAAAATGTAACTAATTTTTTTCAAATCGTTTATTTTGTTGTTCAATATCATGTATTCTTATCTGAAAATTTAACTATTTCAGTTAAATATCATCATTTAATTCAAATTAATATTAATTATTATTAATTCAGTTAAATATCATCATTTAATTCAAAGTTTCTATTTTTAGTTGAGAATTCGTCATTTTAGTTGAAAATTGATCACTTTATTCGAAAAACTAAATACTTTTTTATAATTTTCTTTTTGTTGATTTTTTTAAAAATTAAAAATTTAACTAAATGTAAAAATTCATAATTTTAGTTACAAAATTCATTACTCTAGTTGAAAGTTTGTTGTTTAGTTGGTAGAAAATGTATTTTCAACTTTTTTTTTATTGAAAACTGTTTTTTTTGTTCAGGTTTCAACTCTTTTGTTGAACATTGCTCTTTTTCATTAAAAATTCCACTATTTAGTTGAGAATTAATGCATTTTGTTGAAAAATCGTATTTTTTGGTAGAAAATTAATTTTTTGGTTCGAAAATTCAACTATTTCGTTGCAAATTCATTGACTTTGTCGAAAAATCGTCTCTTTGGTGAAAAATTAATTTTATTAGTTGAAGATTAAACTATTTTTTTGAGAATTTATATATTTTGTTAAAAGCTTATCTTTTTTGGTATAAAATTAATCTTTTTGATTTAAAATGCAATCAGTTGGTTCAAAATTAACTTATAATGTTGAAAATACCATATTTTTACTTAAAATCTTAGAATTCCGAAGCAGTTTACATTGAATTTCATATGGCATCCATACTAATTTTATCTAAATATGCACAAAATTTGAAGCATGAGAAGATAAAATGAAAATTTGTTTGAATTTTTATTCATATTTATGGACTTAAAAAACAAATTGAAGAAAATAATTATGTTTATTAAACATTTTTATGGTATTATTTCAGTATTTAATTAATTGATTGTGCCAATCAGTGTAGGAATGTCTTATAGCATAATTTGTCAAAAGTTTCTAAATTTAACGTCTTAATTGAATACATAGAAAATGAAAAAAATTATGGCATTCGCGAAAATGTATACGTATTCCGAGTCGATTATTTATAAAAATGAGAAATATTTAAATAGCTTTATACTATGGAAACTTATACCTGGAAAAATTTGAGAGACTTGAGAAAACCCTGGAATTGTCCGAGAATTTTTTCAGGAATTTGAGTAGCTACCCTTGGAATGTTTAATCTTTCCCCCGTTTTTTCTCTTTTTCGTTAAAAATGACCCTACTTCCCCCTTTCTGATCTTATTTTCTTTACGGACTGGCCTATTACTAGTTTATTAAGTCATTTATAAATTATTGCATTCACTGTATTCCTGACGCAACAAATTTCATAAATTCAATCTCGCTGTTCCTATAAATTGTACCGCAACTTTGCGTGTTTCAATATGAACAGCTTTGTCACTCCACTCATTCCAGTTTATCGTGTTTTATGACATGCATTGGATAATTTATTGTGATTTTTCTTCACTGTTAATTGCCTTGCTGATTTATGTGTCGCCTATTAAAGCATAAGGCGGAAATAGACCGAAGCGACGTTCGAGAGTCGGAAAGTGTGATTTTATGATTTATGATGATTGTGATATTGATCTTAATTTCAGATTAATGCTTTTTCTGTGATTTGCGAGATCGCTGATATGCAAAAGATTCAGTTTAATATATCTTCGTAACAGGTTTCGAAGCCGTTTGATTTTCGTAGAAAAATCTACAGGGTGTCTAGTGTCCTGGAAATCCTTGAAAACATGGAAAGGTCATTAATAGTATATTATGAACCTAGGGGGAGAAGAGGGACTTTTTCGGCGAGTGTTGATAACATACACAAAGTCGAAAAACTCCCTTTCCCCCTTGGCGCATACGATATTTTCTATAACAAATGGATGATTTCAGACATTTCTCGAATTACAGTCATGAATTCAGACCATATTAGATTTCAAATAAGGGAAGCATGGTTTACAGTAATTTTAAAGGTAACTTATGGTCACTTACCATAAATTGTCTAAAATTAAATTTTTAACATTTTTATCAATTTCCGTAAATTTATGGTACCTTAAGATAAAATAAAAAAAATTATATCTCGAAGTGTTTATAAATTTTCGGAAATTTATGGGAATTTTCAGTATTCATGGTAACTTTTTTTGATTTTTGTTTATTCGTTGTGGTCCAAGTTTGGTCTTGGATTCTGGTTTTATTTAACAGGATTTTGCATCAAAATTCAATTTTGATAAATTTCTGGAAATTTATGAAATTCTTGGTAATTTGCGGTAATATTAACGGAAATTTATGATAACTTAAGATAAATGCTTAAATCATAACTAGAAGTATTTATAAATTTGCGGAAATTTATGAAAATTTTGGGTAATTTATGGTAATGTGACCAGTTATACGTGGTAACTTTCCATAAATTACCGCAATATTCTGTTATCTGTAACCAAAATTTCCTTACAATTTTTACGGCGAGTGGGCTGAGAATCTTAAATTGCAAGCTCATAGATGTATAATTTTCATTAATCAACTCTGACGTCACTTTTCACTCTCTAGGGAGTAATAAGTACTTTTTACTCCCTAGAGAGTAAGAAGTACTTTTTACTCCCCAGGGAGTAAAAAGCAGATTTTAGCCCCGCTTCATAGGCTTCGAAAAGGGCTGAAATCATGCATGTGTCATAAAAATTAATTTAATTGATTAATGGCATTGAATATCGTTTAGGTGTAACTCCATCGAAAATGAACATGAGATAAGGGGTTCACATATAAGTAATTATACCATAAAAAGAATGTCGAATTTAAAAAATTGATTTTTTAATCAAGTTTTCGACTTGACCAGCAAACCAGAAAAGACAGGGAAATGACCGGGGAAAACCCAGGACTGAACAGGGAATTTTTTACATGGAACGGGATTTAAAAAAAAAACTGAGATTTAGAAGAAAGTAGTTTAAAAAATCTCTGTTCCAAGTCAAAATTCGTCACAATTTGAAAGTTCCTTCATACAAATTTTAGAATAAGAATGTTCTACAAGTAGTTTTCATAGTAGAAGTAGTAATTTTAGAGGAAATATTTCGAAGATTCAAGTACTTAGTTGAAAATTGATAATTTTTATTAAAAAATCAAATTACTTTTTCGAAAAATTTTGCTATTTGTGGAACATTTGTTTTTTTTTCTGTACAAAATTAATCTTCATGGCTAAAAATTTATCTTTTTGGTAGGTATAAAATTCAACTATTCCAGTTTCAGATTCATCATTTTAGTTAAAAATGTATCAGTTTGGTTTAAAGTTAATTTTTAAACTAATAATTTACCTGTTCCACTTCGACTTGAAAATTGACCTTTTGTAGTTCAAAATTGAACAATTTTGATTTAAATTTGTGTTTTTTCATTGAAACTTTATTTATTTGATTGAAAATTCACGTATTTAAAAAAAATACTTTTTTTTGTATAAAATCCACTGTTTTTGATAAAAAAATTGATTTTTTGCTTTGAAAGTTAATCTTCATTTTTAAAATTCTTCTTTTTGGTTGAAAATTCAAGTATTCCAGTTGAAAATTCATCTTTTTGTTAGGTATAAAATTCAAATATTCCAGTTACAGATTCATCATTTCAGATAAAAATTTATCAGTTTGGTTGAAAGTTAATTTTTAAACTGAAAATTTAACTGTTTCACTTCGAGTTGCAAATTGACCTTTCCTAGTTCAAAATTTAACAATTTGAATTAAAATTTGTATTTTCTCATTGAAAATTCACGTATTTTGTTAAAAAAGCTACTTTTTTTGTATAAAATCGACTGTTTTTGGTAAACACTGATTTTTTCTTTGAAAGTTAATCTCGATGTATAAAAATTGTTCTATTTGGTTAAAAATCCAAGTATTCCAGTTAAATATTAATCATTTTGTTCAAAACTTCATTTCTTTGGTTGAAAAATAAGCTATTTTATTAAAAATTTATTTCTTTTTTGGTTGAAAATAATTTTTTTTCTTAAACTGAAAATGAGAACACTATTCCAGTTGAATGTTCCATAATTTTCGTCAAAAATTACTTTTGTAATATTCATTCTTCTTTAAATGTCATTATTCAATTTTTGGTTGAAAAATGATCTTTTTCAGTTGAAAATTCGTCTTTTTTCGTTGAACATTTCTTTCCTTAACATTAAATTTAATTATTCAAAATTTTGTTGACAATATATTTTTGTTAGTAGAAATTTTGCTGTCGAAAGTTCCACTATTTCGTTTCAAGATTCATTGTTTTTGTTAAATCTAATTTTTTCGGTTCAAAATTACACTATTACAGTTGAGGTTTCATCAGTTCAAATGAAAATGTTTTTTTTTTGGACTAAAAATGTAACTATTCCATTTTTTTAAATTAATTTTTTCCTTATTCAAAATTCAAATGTTTGTTTGGAAATTTGTCTCATTTGATGGAACATTCAACTGTTAAATTAAAATTCATTTTGAAAAATTGTATTATGTGGTAGAAATTTTTTGTTTAAAAATTTATATTTTTGGTTAGAAATTCAAGTATTCCAGTCAAATATTCATAATTTGAGTTGAAAGTTAATCTGTTTGGTTTAAAATTCCACTATTCCAGTTGAAGTTTCATCATTTTATTGGAAAATTGATTTATTTTTCAAATTTTTGCTCTGTTGTTTTAAAGAATGTTTAGAATGAACTTCAAATTTCAAATAAATTTTTGCGTTTTACGACAAATATGAATATGATTCTTTTAGTTGACCGGGAAAAATTAAAAACTTGAACAGGTGAAACCGGGGAATGACCGGAAATCTGAAATCGTCTGCCGACTCGCCACCCTGACTAATGATGATGTATTACACATATTTGATTTTTAAAAAGCTGTAAGTTTATTCTCATTATGTAATTATCTTGTGCTGCTTCCTGTTCTCTGAAACTCGATATTCCCGATCCACGGTGCTCACGAGGGTGGACAAAAATTTTTTTTCGAATTTTTATGCTTTTCGCCATGAAATGTGTTCGAATCCACGAGGAAATAAATAAATACATTTTTTGGTTTTTTGAAACAATGATATATGGAGGTGGGTTAAATTTTATAAAGTTTAGCACGTACGAAAGATTATCATTACTTTTCACAATTAGAAAAAAAATACAAATTAATAATTACTTTTTGAATGTCACCTCCATAAGCCTGTTTAATAGGGTCTGAAAAAACGCTATAAGTCAATAAATGACTTTTTCCAAATTTTTAACGCCGATTATGTTTTTTTAGATTTTTTTAAAATGCAAACTGCTTCCAATACTTGAAGACTACTTTATACTCATAATTAGATGTTTACATACATTTTTAAATCATTTATTACTGTTTTTATCAATTTTCTATTAGAATAGATTTGGAATGTTGCGGCTTGAAAAAAATTCACTTTTTTCAAATTTTGAACTAGAGTGAGGTAATAATTAATTTTAATAGGCATAATTGTTTGAACAATTTATTATGATTGTGAAGAATATGTTATTTTTCTAAAGTTTAAAAGTTGCGGTTTTTTTCTGAAATTTCTAACTATTTATCTTCTTTTCGCTTATAGTGAATTTATAATTAATTGTAATGAGCCAAAATTATTATTTAAAATAATTATCATTGTTTATGTCTATCTTTTTCATTAAGCTTAGATACACTGAAAAAATGGTTAGTTGGGCCAACTATTTAATTTGTAATATATGGTACTGCTATTTTATTAGTTGGGACAACCATTTACTTAGTTGCTGGTACTAACTAAATTTTCACTGCAACTAATGGAATGGTTGTATTCGCTAATAAAATAGCAGTATCAGCTAATAAAATGGCAGCACAATATCTTACTAACTAAATAGTTGGCTCATCTACCCATTTTTTTCAGTGTAGCTGCAGTTTTTCTGAAATGTTCAATTCTTATTGCATTTTTACTTAGTACAGTGATGAATAATTGAAATTAACAAAAAAATTTCTTTAAACAATTTATTACTGTTCACAATTATCTTAACTTAGACAGGTTCTAAAATGTGTTGGTTTTTTTTGAAATCTTGAACTTTTTGTTCAATTTGTATTTAGTTTTTCTTATTATTCATAACTTTTTTCGCCTATATTAATGCTAGAAAGTTGATTTTTCATATTTTGCTTTTACTTTTTAGTTATGAAAAAATAATAAGTGAATCTCAACAAAAATCGTTTTTTAAATAGTATTTTTTTTAAGTGAATTATATTTTATCTTTTCTCAATTTAAAAAAAAATGGTATCAACAATAAATCTATCTTACCCTATAGACAGATATAAAGAATGCAATAATTCGGAGCAGGTTAGACGTCTGTAAATGATTTTTATAAGTTTTGTTTTGAATGACAACAATAAACTCCATTCATTAATTTGTAGTAAGAAGGAAATACTTGCAAAAATGATTCTCTTCAATGTTTATTACTTCTTTATAACTGAAATTCAAAGCAAAGTAAAAAAATGCCAGCAAAACCGCTACTTTCTAGCGATTATCTGAGAGAAGATAGTTGTAAGCAATAATAAATTGTTTTATCAATAATGCAAAAAATTTAAAAAAAAGTTAAAAATGTAAGAAAAAACAAAATGTCGAATATGTAGGAAAAAACCACAACTATCAAGCATTATTCAAAGACAAGATTATTAATAATAATTGAAAATTGTTTAAACAAGTATGTTTGTGAGCTTGAAATAATTATTACCTTACTATAATCGAAAAGTTGAAAGGAAGTTGAAAATATCGGAAAAAACGTCCACCTTTTAATTCTATTCGAAGAGAGAATTGCTCTAAACATTAATACATTTTTAAACAACCATGTTCATTGACTTGCATTAATTATTACCTCACTAAGTAAAAACTGGACAAAAAGTTAAAATTTTTAGAAAAACCGCAAGTATCTGGTATTAACCCATTTCCGCCGACGCTACAAATTTCCGAAAATACTTTCTTTTTGTGCTCGACGAAGGTCGGTTAATAGGTAAGGGCGGGACCTTCGAGTAGCGCAAACATGAATCTTCGTCGAGGATAAAAAAAAGACTTTCGAAAATCTCCAGCTCCCGGCGGAAATGGATTACAACCATTACATACATGTTTCAGCGGGCGGAAATAGGTTAATATATATGAAGATAGTTATAAAAAGTATAATAATTTGTATAAACAGTTGTTTTTGCTAAATTTAATGTGTCATGTAACTCCAAGTGAAAAATAGACAAAAAGTTAAAAGTTTACAAAAAACCGCAACTTTCTACCATTAAGAAAAGAGAGTATTATTTTAGAAATTGCTAACTTGTTTAAACAATTATTTTTGCTAATTTAAATTAATGATTGCTTCACTCTAATTGATAATCGGACTAAAAGTTAAAAATTCAGGAAGAAGCCACAACTATCTAGTATTAGTATAAGAGAAAATAGCTATAAACAGTAAGAATTTGTTTAAACAATTATTTTGGTTAAATGGAATTGAATATTAATTAACTTCAAGCGAAAAGTTGACAAAACGTTGAAAATTTCGGAAAAAACCGTTATTTGTATCATTATTCAAAGAGAATATTATTGACAATTATAACACAATTTTAATAATTATTATGTTTGTTAAAATTAATGAACTTTACCTCACTCTAGTTGAAAATTGGACAAAAACTGGAAATTTTTTCGAAAAAACCGCAACTTGTTATCTATATTCTAAGATAAAATTCTTAAAAACAACAATAAATTGTTTTAAAAAATATATAGAAATATCTAGTTAGCATTATAAAGCAGAATTTTATTTATTAGAAATAAATTAAAATTAAAAACATCAAAAAATCAATGTTAGCGTCAAAAACTCGCAAAAAAACCATTTTTTCTTTTATAGGTTTTTTTTAGAACCCTATCAAACAGACTTATGAAGAGTGGGTTGATATTTAAAAGTAATATTCTATTCGTATTGCATGGCTAATTGTGAATACAAATTTTCAGTTATAACTCGATTAAGCGAAAATTGACAATTCAGAATAAAATGTTCAAAAACGTACTTTTTTCTTATGAGAAATACGTGATAAATTTCCTGGGGCTTGAGCTATTTCTAAATATTTGTTTGTTTTTCAAAATTCAAAATTCAAATTTTTAAGTTTGACTGGCTACCCTGAAATATCTTCCATGAAGAAATACCTTCTCACTTGCATCGCTTGGAAATGATGATTATTGGGAATCGCGAAATGTTAACTGTGTCACTTCTTTTGGTCGTTTAGCAGCATTGCATTAACACGCTCGGCTAAAGAAAACGAGACTCCCCGAATAACCAGTCTTAGGAGCGGATCAAATCATATGCTCGTTCATTCGCATAATCGAACCCTCGGGATCTCTCATTTTGGCGGGTGAAGAGAAAGGGCGGAATAAAAGAAGTATCAGAAATGTGAGGGTGGGAGAGGGGGATAAAAATCAAGGGAAAGGTTTCAAGTTGTGTATATCGTTAAGCACAAGGGGACCACCAAGATCGACCGGCAAGTATCGCGGTGTCAATTAATGAGCCAAAGGACTCGACGAACGCTGGTAGACGATCGACTGGGAACCGACAAGAAGGAGCTGCAGCTATACGGCTCCTACGGTTTTGCCGTGCCGGTTCTCGGTAGTCCACCATAATAAATACATAATATGCACATAAAGGCGAGTCGGCGCGATCGAAATGATCAAGCGAAATCTTAACTCGCGGCCCCCCATATCGATTCATCGGTCCATTTTAGCTGAATAGGATACATTAATCTTCTTCGTTAATAAACTTGGCCCAATCAATCGTTTTTCGTGCAATATTTCTCATTTGAAGAGTATTTCTTATTGGTATTGTACAAGAGTTAGCACAGAAAATATGAGATTGGATCGATTTGCATAAGAATCCTGTATACTGAAAAATGGTTGGTTGGGATAACAATCTTTTTATAAGTAGAGATTTTGTATTAGCTGTGACAACTACTTGGTTGGTCAAATTAATTAGATATTTTTTTACGGTAACAAGTTCCCTTTATTACTCTTACGTTGGTATTCCACTGAACAAATTTTTTGGTTTGGACAACAAGCTTTTTAATAATAGAGATTTTATTAGCTATGACAAATACTGGGATGGTCAAAATAATTAGCTAGCGTTTTTTGGTAGCAAGTCGCCATTGGTACTCCTATGTTGGTACTCCACTGAAAACAAATCTTGGTTTGCACAACAAGCTTTTTATTAGTAAAGGTTCTATTAACTGCGACAACTACTTGGATGATCAAACTAATTAGCTAGTTATGTACAGTAATAAGTCGCCTTTGGTACTCCTACGTTGATACTCCACTGAACAAATTTTATGGTTTGGACAACAAGCTTTTTATTAGTAGAGATGTTATTAGCTATGACAAATACTTGGATGGTCAAACTAATTAGCTAGCCTTTTTCGGTAGAAAGTCGCCATTGGTACTCCTATGTTGGTACTCCACTGAAAACA
>NC_046665.1:100083803-100102983 GCF_010883055.1 Belonocnema kinseyi | reverse complement strand
GATCGTCAAACTAATTAGCTAGCCTTTTTCGGTAGCTAGTCGCCATTGGTACTCCTATGTTGGTACTCCACTGAAAACAAATATTGGTTTGCACAACAAGCTCTTTATTAGTAAAGGTTCTATTAACTGCGACAACTACTTGGATGATCAAACTAATTAGCTAGTTATGAACGGTAACAAGTCGCCTTTGGTACTCCTACGTTGATACTCCACTCAACAAATTTTATGGTTTGGACAACAAGCTTTTTATTAGTAGAGATTTTATTAGCTATGACAAATACTTGGATGGTCAAACTAATTAGCTAGCCTTTTTCGGTAGAAAGTCGCCATTGGTACTCCTATGTTGGTACTCCACTGAAAACAAATATTGGTTTGCACAACAAGCTTTTTATTAGTAAAGGTTCTATTAACTGCGACAACTACTTGGATGATCAAACTAATTAGCTAGCCAATATTGAATTAGGTTATCTTTAAATAAATAATCAATTTATGTGACTTAATTGTCCAAAAATAAGATTCAATATTTATATAATTTAAAATTTAAAAAAAGATTAATAATTAGTTAATCAGTTTACAACATAAAAAGCAATAAAAATTATTTTCATTAAAACGTTTAAATAATTTCTACCTTATATTTTACTTAAAATTTGAATTATTAATAAAATTTTAGACTGATTTGGTAAAAAATAGAAAAATATACAAAAAATATATATACATAAAAATCTGAAATCAGAATGTAGATACTCAAATAAACTCTTATCATACAAATTATAACTAGTACTTGATTGCATAACCTTAAAGAAAAATAATCAATTTATATCACTCAAAAAAAAGATTCAAACTAAATCCTTATGTAACCTAATATTGTTAAGCAAATTATCAGCTAATAATTTATTAATCTGTTCAAGACATAAAAAGCATCAATCTATCATGTTCGTTCAAAAACTTAAATCATTTTTACTTCACAATTTTTTAATTTTCACTTTTATTTCTGATATTTTGATTAGATACCTTGTACACTAATTTTAGAAAAACTTAAAATAAGTTTAAATATAATTTTGAAAATAAAATTCAAATACTTATTTTACAATTTCACTACATTTGAAAAATTATATCATTTTTGAATTAAATTATGTAACTTTCAATTAAATACTCAATTGTTTATACTATATAATATACTATATAATACTCAAGAAATAATTTTAATTTAAAAATATTATTTTCCATCTAGTCTTATTAAGACATTAAGCATTTTCTGTTATTGAAGATTCTTAACTTGATCGATATTGTGTAGATTTTCTGCCTTCATGGTTTGGAGGGTTGATCTACTGTCGGTAAGGTACAATCTCTGGTGATATAGCAGAAAAATTAAAAAATTTTAAATAATTACTTGTACCATTAACACCTAGCTAAAAATTAGCGTTATGTTCTTGAATTAAGAGTTCTTATTATTTAAATAATTTTTATTGCATATTTATATATACATTTGAACTTTCATTTTGTAAACATATGATTTATTAATCAAGTTTTAAACTGATAAAAAAAATTATGTACAGATAATTTTAAAAATTGAGTTTAGATACTCATTTCATAACATAAACATTTCAAAAAGTATATATTGCAATAGAGGTACTATTTTAAAGAAGAAATAAAGACAAAATAACCTTTTATTATATAAATAATAGTTGATATTCAATTACATAACCTTAAAGTAGATAATCAATTTATATTATATAATTGAAACACAATTTAAATTTTATCTTTATGTAATTTAAATTTGGAATAAAATTAATCAGCTAATGATTAATTAAACAGTTTACAACATAAAAATCATCAAACTATTATTTTCATGGATACATTTGAATAATTTTGACTTATTAAAACTTTCAGCAGTAGTAAAAATACATAAATTAAAATAATTACCGATGATCGATAGAATTAAAAATTTACTTTTTCACTTCTGTAGACTATAAATTTCTATCAAGAGGTTACCTTATGCGTAAAAAAAATGGCTGCTACCATGCTCACTAATAATAAAGCCTACGTGTTTGTATATGAAAGATTTGCCAAACATGTTAAATTTGCTCAGAAATTCAGGAACAGAAACTGCCTTATTGGAACTTTTACTATTCAACAATATAATTTTTTTGATTTTTCTAGTAGTCCTTCGCACTTTGCGTGCTCATTTTTTAAAACACTTTGTCTGTTAATCACTTAATCAATTTTCTTATTCACTTGAGTTGATGCAGTTGAACTTTTGAAACAACTTCTGATAATAACCTTGACAATAAATATAACTAAGTAAATTAACACAGTAAAACTGAGGATAATAAATCCGTACACATCTAAAAGAGCAACTTCCCACCAATGTAGATTCACTGCTGGTGATCTTAAAGAATTTTCTCCATTCCTCAAGACATATTCAACCCAAAAAGTTGCCGTATTCATAGGACTCATTGGCCTGTCGCGAAAAAGTCGCGACTCACGTTCTGCAGCTTCCCTGAAAAAATGTTAATAAATTTTGTTCTCATCAATTCTATATAATTTCTGCATTTTTTAACCATAAAAAAAAGGTTCCTAAATGCAATATTCTTCATTTCTGTTTTGAAACCAACCTGTATTTAGGATCATTAAGAATGGCATTGAGGGCTTCATCTAAAGATCGTTGAGTAATTTTGTTGTAATCCAGACGTGTGCCAATATTTTTGCTTACAAGAGTTTCTACGTTTCGAAATTGGTCAGAAAATAATGGTATCCCAATCATGGGAACCTTATAATATAAAGCTTCCTGTATTCCTAACATACCACCATGAGTTATAAATAATTTGATGTTTTCATGTTCTGAAAAATAGAGGAAAAATTCAAGTATCATCAGCCGAAAATTAAAAACAATTGCATATCGTGAAATAAGCCTAAAACGTTCTTTTGTCATACTCAAGACAGGTATTTGAGGGATCAATGAAGACGTCCGCACATTTTCTGACAGGCCTGGCAGAAGTTTAGTCTTATCTGCGATTTTCATTAGCACCCTTATGGGAGAAATTTTTGAAAAAGATTGATACATTGCAAGAAGGGTTTCTTCAGGTAGAGTTTCTATGAGCACCATAGATCCTAATGTAAAGTAGATAAATCCTTTTGTACTTTCATTCATCCAGCGTTCTAGATCCTAAATCAGGAAAATAGAACGCTTTATTATTCTCTTTAAACTGCAGCAGTGAAATTGTGTATGGTTAAATCAGTATTTGTTAGTACAATATTATTTTTTCGAATTCATGTGCATATCGCCCGAAAATATGTTCGAATCCATAAAAATATAATTCAAATTATTCTGTTTTAAAAAAGTTATAAGGTAAAAGTTGCGCAAGCCAGTTGAAGTTTTAACACGTATTGTCCATAAAAATGAAAGACGTTTTTGTATATTTTATTCAAAATTGTTAATATTAGATGAATGGAGTTGAAACTTAACATTTGTCTTTACAATAAGTCATAGAATACGAAAATACGACTTTCGAAATATTAAGCGCATAAGTCTTTTTTATAGAATCCAAAAAAAACTCGTAAGTGAAAAAATGGATTTTGTGAGCTTTTAGCGCACATTATACTTTATACGCCAATTACCTTTTTCCAATATTTAATGTTTGTAAGGTGACAAACATAATTGTTGAAACAATTTATTATTGTTCATAATTATCTTTACTTGGATAATTGCTAGAAAGTTGCGGTTTTTTTTCTGATTTCGAAACTTGTCGCCAACTTCTTACTTAAGAAGTTAATAATTTATGCAAGTTAGAAAAAAATAATAAAGCTCTCAGTAGATGCTTCAAGGAAAATTTATATCTTATATGATTTATATAGCAAAATTTTAAGAATATTTCAAATATCTGTTTTATCTCAGAAAAATATGATCATAGAAAAGAAAGAGATTGTTTAAAATATGGTTATCTCCAATTTTGATGAACTATTTTTTCATATCTAAAATGGCAATTCAAAGGTAAACAAAATTCAATTCAAAATTAAATTGTCGGAACAATTCTTTTCATTAACTTTCATTAATTGTTACCTCACTAGGTGAAAAGTAAACAAAAATTTGACAATTTTAGGAAAAAACCGCAACTATTTAGCATTAAAATAGATAAAGATAGTTATAAATAGTGAAAATGTGTTTAAACAATTATTTTTGCTGATTATACTTAATTATTTATCACTCCAAATGAAAAATAGATAAATAGTTTAAGATTTCAGAAGAAACTGCAACTTTGTACTATTAGGCGAAGAGAATATTATTAAAAATAATAATAAATTGCTCAGAGAACTATTTTTATTAATTGGAATTAACAATAATAATTTGTTGAGGGCCATGTGACGAGTGGGTCACTTTTTGTATTGCCTAACTTATTTTGACACGAAGCGCTACATAAAGTTGAAAATTTGGGATAACAAATAAGAAGCACTAAGAAAGGTGGGTCTGATTCTAAATTTTAATAGAGTGAAATCCTCTAATAGCCCTCCATTCTATAGCCCTTCTGAGAATTGATGCCGCGCCGCAGGCATGTGTCATTGGAGCTGCGCGGGGCGCGCGAGATCTGCTGTGTCACTTAGGCTTGCACTCAAACGTGAACAAACAAAAGCGGAGCGGGCTATAACAAGTTAGTTTCCACTTGCCGTCAGCCCCAAAGTCGGCGCTATAGAAGAGGTTCACTTTAATTATGAAAAAAAAAAAATAATAAAATTGTTTACAAAAGAAAAAGAAAACATTTTTATAATTATAAAGATTGAGGATCAGACTCACCTTTTTAGTGCTTCTTATTTATTATCCCTAATTTTCAACTCGATGTGCCGCTTTAAGTGAAAAGTTGAAAAAAGCTGTTAATTTTAGAAAAGCCACAACTTCTAGCATTATTCAAAAATATTATTATTAAAAAAAAGTGTTAAAACAATTATGTTTGTTAAGATTAATTAAGAGGCAATTGCTAAATACAATAATAAATTTTTTGAATATTTTTGTAAACACCTGGTAATAAGTAGAAAGCAGTATTTCATGAATTAAAACCAATTTGCATTTAAAAACAGCAAAAAAACCCTAATTAGCATCTAAAACTCGCAAAACCCATTTTTTTACTTATGGGGTTTTTTTGGGACATTATACAATAGAATAATGTGGTTGATATTTAAAAAGTAATATTTTATTCATATGATATGGCTAATTGTGAAGAGTAATGTCCAATTAAAACTCGATTTAGCAATTACTGACAATTTTGAATAAAAATTACAAAACGCTATTTTTTTCTTATGGGAAATATGTGTTAAGCCTCATGGGGCTTGCGCCACCTATAAATTAAATTTGTATATAAAAAAAATGGCTTCATTTTTTTGTGGGTTCGAGAAGATTTTCTGGCGGTATGCATACAAATTTTTAAAAAAATTTGGCCCACCCTAGTGAGCATACTGTGCATAGGGTACTGTGTGTGTGTGTACTGAGGGGACCCGTTCATTTTTCGGAACGGATAAAATTTAAGAAAGGTAAAATTTCAGAATGGGTTATAATACATAATAGTAAAACTTAGGAATACCAAAAATTCGGAAAAAGGGATAAATCAGAAATCCAAAACTCTGAGTAGTATTTATTCGGAAACCAAAGAAGCGGAATGGATAAAAATTCGGAAACGTTAAAATTAGGAGGGTGAATAATTAGGAATAAGTAAAAATATGGAGAGGAAAAATTCGGAAAGTAGAAAAATTCGGAATAGTAAATAAATCTTGCTATTAGCAGGTCTATAGTTTTTTTATTTATGGTAGCATGCACATATTTATCACAGTAAATTTGATTAGCATATCATACTAAATTTATGATATACATCATTTTAAAATTTTCACGAAAAATAATTATTTTTTATCATTATATAATTCAAAAACAATTTTCAATGTACAACATAAATTTATTATGATATGATATTTAAATTCACTACGATAAACATTTGTTTGCTACCATAAATAAACAATTATACTCCTGCTAATAGGTATATTTATTAACAATTCCGAATTTTTCTACTTTCCGAATTTTTCCTCTCCGTATATTTAAATATTCCTAATTTTTCACCTTCCTAATTTTAACGCTTTTGAATTTTCACCCATTCCGCTTCTTTGGTTTCCGAAGAAATACCTCAGAGTTTTAGATTTCCGACTTATTGCTCTTTCCTACTTTTTACTACTCCTAAGTTTTACCATTATGTATTATAACCCATTCTGAAATTTTACCTTTCTTAATTTTTACCGTTCCGAAAAATGAACGGGTCCCGTACTGAGTGCACCTGGTACCAGTGGATATAATTAAATAAATAGTTAAGATTTCCCATGGTTTTAAGTACTGTTAAAAATTATTTTCTATAAACTATATGAAAACTGTGAAAATTTTAGTGACCTACTCTTTCATCGTTTCCTCTAACTTACAGGTGTTAATTTCGAATCATTTTCTTCTATATGTATACCACCAATTTCTATTAAACCTGGGGTTGATGGTTTCATACCAAATGGGTGATGATAGGAATTGACGAAGGTTAAAGCCACATTTCTCTCAATTTCTCGAATGCTCGGTATATCAGGACTTAAATATTTTCTCATTGCCTCGGTTTGCGCTTTCTCTGTGTAAATGAAGTATCTATATTTATTTATGTGAGAATGTACTGTATTTTTTAATCTTTCCCAAAAAGTTAAAGCCGTATATCTATCCAATGAGGCGTCTGCATAAATAGCAGAGGCTGTAGGGCTTCCAACCCCATCACCAGTCCATGGCAATTCTATATTCGGAGCAATAGTTATGACAGGTATCTTGAAAGCAGATCCTAATCCGATATAGCAATTGGCTCCAAACACCTGTAGATTTATTTCACAAACTTTTATTTGTTTTTTTACATGTGTGCAATAGGGTGGTCCAAAATTGCATTGCAACCTATTTTTTTCACCATAGAGGGCAAGTCACCTCAACCCCCGAAGCTTCCATTTACGGAGAAAATAAATCCGCAATTTTTTCTTTTTCAAAATTAAAATATTAACACGTGCCGCCGGCCACTTCAAAATCCCATTTGATTAATATGGAAATGTTAAGGATTTTCGAAAAATAGAACTCATGCTCCAGGGTGTCATCAAAACCTGCCAAGCTTTTAGGGATTGAAGAGGAGTGTCTATGAAATAAAACCATACTAATAAGTTTTATTAAATCATCCTCACCCTCTCTGCAGCGCTTCAAATATGATCCGAAAATAAAAAAATACATTTTTACGTATTATTTCCAAAAAACGTAAAAAATAATCGTATTTTCTGATTGAAATGTAATAGCTGGCAATTGTTTGGAGTAGTAAATTTGTTTAAAAACATAATAGCATTATTCAAGCAGTTATTTATTTACAAAATTTTTAAAAATTAAGTCAGTGATGTTCCATTTTTTCTCAAATTAGTAGCCTATGCTGCTTTTTGTTGAGTAATTACAAATTTTCATACATTTATTTTAATTTTTGACAAATCTCTATTTGCTAAAATAATGTTTATTTGCTGAGGCAGTTTATTATCGATAACATAAAAAAATAGAATGTATACTATTATTTTTTTGAATGTATAGTATATAAAAAAATATATATTAGCCATTTTTTAATTCTTTAAACAAATGTCATCTTTTGAACAATTATTTTTCCTAACATATTTTTAAAATTATATTTCCTGAATTAAACATAATATTGAATACATATTGAATATATAATAATGTATAATATATGGAATATGTATTTTTTGTTTTTTCCAGTATGTCAGCTTGATATTCATAAAAGACTTTCAAATTCTATTGGCCAAAGACAATTAATTATTTATCATATCTGGAAACTGTTTTCTGTCATTTTTTAATACTTTTTGTAAGCACTGTTTTTGCTCCACATTTCTCGTTATCAAGCAGTTTTTTTCAAAAGTAATGTTTTTATTAATTTAATTATTATAAATAACCTAAAATATAGTACATTGTCCTCATAAATGTTGTTCAGAGAAACTGTTGAAACTTTAATTATAATTTGCATTAGTGAATGTACTTTTTTATAATATAACCATGGTAAAGAGTGTAAAAATCTAGATTATACAATAATTCGCTTTTATACTTTTAATTTTATTATGATTTCATGATTTAATTTTAATAATGCTACAAAAAATATGTGAACCATCCATACTCACTTTAAAGGACATTAAAAAAAATAAAATTATTTGTATAAGCAAGAACATAAAGCTGTAAGCAGAATTTACTGCTACTCGAAATCATTAAATATTATGTTTAATTTAGAAAATACTATTTTAAAAATATTTTTGGAGAAATAATTGTTTACAAAAATTATATTTGTTGAAAGAATTAAAAAATGGTTAATATATTTTTTATAGACTATAGAGTCAGAAAATAATTGTATGTAGTCTATTTTATTTAATTTTTTTAAAGTTATCGAAAAAAACTCCTTGAGCAAGTGTAAATTACTTAAACAAATAGAGATTTGTTGAAAATTAGAAAAAATGTATCGAAATTTTGTAATTATGCAAAAAAGTAACATATGATACCAATTACAGAAAAAATTTGACATCCCTGACTCAATTTTGATCAATGTTGTAAATAAACTATAATTAACTGTTGAAATAATTACATAATGTTTCTAAAAACTGAAATAAAAGTTACATTAATTTAAAAAATTAAATATTGTTTAGAAAATCATGGGAAATATTCAAATTGTCCATTAGTAATTATTTGTATGAAAAACACGACAGAAACTCCTAAAAATTAACAATAATACGTAGAATGTAGTTTTAAGAATTTTTGGGTCATATTTGGGGGCAGATTGGCAGGTGTTAATGAAATCCTAGAGCATGAGTTCAATTGTTCGAAAATCCAAAATTTCCACATGTTTATCAAATGGGATTTTGAAGTGTCCGGTAACACCTATTAATATTTGAATTTCGAAAAAAAATTACGAATTTATTTTCTCTGGAAATGGGAACTTGGGTGGGTGTAAGGGGGGTGGGGGTGATTTTCCCTGTCGCTCGAAAAGCGTTTTTTGGACCACCTAAGTAGGCAGGTATGTCACTAAAAAGAAAAAAATGAAATATATAGGGGAGGCTGGCCATGAGTGGGTCTAGCACACTCCAAATTATTAATTATACACGAATTCGGGGAAATTCGAAAACTCACACATTTATATTTTTATATAAAGATTATATACTTGAAGCCATTAAATAAACGTGATTAAATCATGGCGGTAGCTGAACTGTGAATTTTTTGATATCGGGAAAAACCGGGAAATGATATTGAATTTATTTTTTGACCAGGAATTTACTAATTTTTAAAGAAAATTTCAATTGTTCGACGGTAATCATTTTTTAAATTATTAGTTGGATTTATATGTTCCTTAATTATGGTATCATTTAGTTTCAATGGGATATTCAACATATGCGATATTGAAAAATAATTGGTTTGTTGAGACGATTCTAAATCCGTTCGAATTTAAGAATTTCTCGGGTTTAACGTTCAATATCGAACTGATTAAATTCAAACGCCTTAGTCATAAAACAATTGAACCCTTATTATTTATAGAATAATTCCAGTAATTTCTAGAGGTATTTAGAGGTTTTGAAGAGATTAAAATTAAGTTAAAACTTTAAATGATTTTAAATAATTTAAATGAAGTGTAACCGAAATTCTGGTGCAAATAGCCATGGTCTAATTTTAAACAAAATGTAGATTTTTTCAGATTTTGAATAAAAAATGTATAAGCTTTTAAGAATTTGAAAGGCTTTAAAAGAATAAAAAAATGTTCTTATATCCACGTAAATTGGAAATGATTTTCATTAAAAAAGTTATTTGAAATTCGAATAATTTTAAAACATATTTAGAAGTTATGAAAAATTCGAATAATAATTTTAAATTTTAAATAATTTGATACAACACGTAGATTTTCGAAGGCTTTTAAATAAAATTGTAAAGCTTTTCAAGGATATCCGAGTTATTTAAAATTAAAATAACTCAACTTCTAATATAAACATTTTTCAGCTTAGAAGAATTTAATCTCGCAAGTTTAAATTTTTCTAGCTTAAAAATGGATAAATACTATAATTTCAAAACTTTTAAAATTCATTAATTGATTTTTCAATTCAAAGCATTGGAAATGATAACATGGATTTATATTTTTGGAACTCAATTTGAATCTTTGAACTCTCCAATGATAAAAGTAAAAAATTCTAAATTATTCAGTTTAAATGCATTTAGTTTAAAAATGTACAATTGAAAAGTGTTAGCACTTTCCATTTTATACGTGTAAGTTATTACATGTGAAATTTATTGAAAATTTGAATAGAACATTCTTTAATTATAAAACGTTTAAACTTCAATTTTAAAAGTTCGAAATTCAAGAGTTCCATCCAGAGTGATTTAAGTTGCAGTTCATTTTTCATTAAGTTAAATGAAAAAATGGTTAGATTCAGAATTCAAATTTTTAAATTTATTTTACCCTGAAAAATGTTTTCGAACTGTAAAAAAACTGGAGATTTTTTTCTTCGATTCAAACGGCCACTCTGAGAAAATATTTTGTATAGTTGATTATATAGATTCAGCATTTTTCTAATCGAATACATTTTTTTAGCGCTATCTGGAATCAGTGGTTTGTGCTTTTTAAAATACAGTTTGATAGTTCCAGAAACGCATTAGTTTTCGATGCGGTTAAAAAAGTTATTTTTCACGGAATAGCATAAATAAATGTATGAATTAAGAAGAAATTAAAAGCAAGACAAGCTTTATTACAAATTAATATTTTGTAAATAGAAGATATTTGATTAAAAATTTTATTTTTTAAATCTTAGGTTTTAATATAGTTTTTATATCTGTATTAGATTCATAAAAAATTTGGCTCACTTTATGAATTTCTTGTTTTCTGGGCCTATATTTCATATCAAATATTCTGAAGCTTTTCAGATTTTATTATTAATTTTGATGAACATTCTATAGTATTCGTTCTTTAAGGTGTTCAAAGAAAAGTCATATAATATTGTTTGAAAAATTTAAAACGCTTAGGAGATATTCAAAGTTGAATATTGTTGTATTTTTTTTGTAACTTTCACAACTGCTATTAATGTCTTTTTATTAATTATATGTCATAAGATGCAGCTTTGAAAAATATTTTTTGAAAACAAAATTTCCAAATACTTCTTTGATAAAAAAAAATATTCCAACCGAATAAAAAAAATCGCTTTTTATTTTCTTTCATTCTTTTTTAACAGATAGCCTACAATATCCTCTTAGAGCGCTGTGATTATTAAAAATGAGATTTCTCTTAGTCTTTGAGAAAGGAAGTTTAAAAAAATGTTTTTCTTGACACATGCATGATTTCCGCCCTTTTCAAGATTTATGAAGCGCGGCTAAAGCTCTACTTTTTATTCCCTAGAAATTAAAAAGTTACGGCAGTGGGGAATAATAAAAATGATTGGTCAAATTATCGTAAATTACCAAAAATTTTCGGAAATTTATAGAAATTTGAAAATTGAATTTTGGGTAAGTTTTTTCAAGTCTCCATAAATTTCGTGTGATATTACCATAAATTACTACAAAATTAAAAAAATTTTCCGAAATTTCTGGTAGCTTACTATATTTACCTGTAAAATTACCATAAATTACCGAAAATCGCCATGGATTTCCCGAAATTTAAAGACATTTTAAAATTACATGTTGTGCAATTTATGATAATTTGCCATAAATTACCTGTAATATTACCATCATAAATTACTACAAAATTTCATTTATTTCCGAAAATTTATAAGAATCTTTCACATTCAATTTTGGGTGATTCATGGTAAGTTTTATCTGTAAAGTTATCATAAATTACCAAAAATTACCATAAATTACCTGAAATTTATAGACATTTTAAATTGAATTTTTGGCAATGTATGGCAACTTTCCATAAATTATCTGTAACGTTACCATAAATTGCCAAAAGCATGCATGAAATTCCAGAAATTTATCTATAAAAATGTTTAAAATTGAATTTTTAGGTAATTAATGGAAAATTCCCATATATAATTAATCAAATTACCGTAAATTTCCACAAATTTCCGAAAATCTATAGAAATTTTTAAATTAAATTTGGGGTAATGGATTTTAAGTTACCATAAATTACCACATGAAAAAAGCTAGAGAAGTATGCCAGGACAGGAAAGTATGTTAATAAAAAACAGTTAATAAAAAGAGTGTCAGTAGAGTGAATGACGCCTGAAAAAAAAGACCTTAGCCGCTAATGGACCCAAGTGGGGAGCCTTAAAAAACGACTTTGTGAGGATTTTCACTTGGGGTGTTTGCTAGAGAGATTGATCAGCAACCTGGGTCAGAGCAGTGTTGTGGAACGAACGTGTTATTTACTTAAATAGCACGAGAATTCTGAATCAATCAGAAAATTTTCTATCCCTTCCCCACATTACTCTTTTCCCCACCGAGTGAGCCACGCTTACCCCGAAAGGAAAATGGCCTAATGGCGTAATAATAATAACCACCAAATTTTATAAATTTGTGAAAGTTTATAAAAATGTTTCAAATTGAATTTTGGGTGATTCGTGGTAAGTCACCAGCTTTATCTGTAAAATTATCATTAATTACCAAAAAATTTGATAAAATTCCAGAATTTTATAAAAATGTTTTAAATGGAATTTTACGGTAATTTATGAAAAATTACCATATATAATTAATAAAATTACTGTAAACTACCAAAAATTTTCGTAAATGTATACAGATTTTTAATCCTAACTTACCCTTAAAATTACTTTAAATCATGCCTGCTTTATTCGAAATCTAAAATGGACTGAAATGATGACTATAATGCGAGAAATGTTCGAAATCATCCATTTGTTATAAAGAATATCGCATGGGCCAAGGGAGGCGCGAACTGAAGATTAGTACTGAAAACATACACAAGTCGAGAAAGTCCCTCTGCTCCCTCTAGGTGTAGAATGTACTATTATCTGAAAAGTGTCTCTAAAACTGCGTCTTATTAGGAATAATTTGTAAAAAATACAACTTATAAAATTAATATCACCAAAGTTATAATTGTTCAAAGAAAAAAGGACTAAAATTTTCAAATTTTAATAAATCTTCAGTTTTAATTTTTTTTTCCAAATTTATTGTACGGTTTTTTTTCGCGCCTAAGAGAATGGATACTAGAATTTTCACCAAAATTATTAACAGATGATAAAATATTTATAGTTTTCTTTTCTATTGATAGATTTAGATATTATACTATTATATTAAGCCAACTTTAGGATGGGAATTAGTTTGACTCTTTTTATTATATTTTAAGAAAATCTGGTTAAAGAAAAATGAAATTCATAGGTTTATTTAAAAAAATGTATCCTGTTTTGTCAGATTCAGCTATTTTCTTAGCAGATATTTTTTCAATTTTTGTACTAACCTCGGTAATCACAAGATCGTAAGGTGGATCATCAGATATATTTTTAATAATATTTTGCATTTCTTGAAGGGATAGTAGTTCGCAAATTTCATTTCCAGCAACAATTGCAAAAAAGGATATAGGATCTCCGCACTCTTGTGAAAGACACTTTATGGATATATTGTTGACGTAATCAGGTCTGGTACCATTTAAGTTGAAAATAGTTTTATAATTTTTTGGCGGATTTTTCAGCGGATAATGGGTAATAACATCGACCTGATGCCCTTTTTTCGCCAAGCTTTTCATTAAAGCATTGAAAACGTTATTGTGACTCTTTCCGTTGAAAGGAAAAACACCTAATATTCTTTCCGAATGAGTCTTCATAATGTACAGAGAAATGATAAATAATAATAGAGGCAATTTTCGTAGATAAGACATTTTTCGTATTATAGTACAATTTCCTTCTAGAAGAGAGATTTTAGTAAAAACCCAACTATTTATGTTTCACATTTATTTCTATGGTTTGTAATCACTTGTAGAAAATGAACTCACTTCACAAACTTACTTGTAGAAATGTCATTTTTTGGATTCCGTAGTTAGGTTCGTTTCAAGTCCAGTTTTATCTCATCTGGAAAAATATGCCCTTCGCACTTTACTCAACTTATCAGTTTATCATGTGATGAACCTGACATTCTTGCGCACTGCTTAGTTTATGAATGGACTCAACTGCAGATAACACAGGCCCACAAAAAACTTAGTTTTCTGAGTCTTGGATGCCAGTAAAATATTTCTATGTATTTTTTCCTGCTGAAACCGAATATGCAACCCGGTTAACCCCTACACTGTAAAAAATGAACACGAGATTCAAAAGCGTTTGTAATTTCACGAATGAAATTTTTGGTAATATTACAAATTTGAGCGTGATCACTTTCAAGCCCACATTCAACCTTAGGATTTCCCCAAAATAGTAAAATCGCAATAGTTTTTGGAAATCCAATACGATATGTAATATTTCAGAATGTACACGTAAAATTATCAAAAGTTAATTTTAATTATTTTTTTTATCTGAATTAAATATTTAAAATAATTATATGATTTAATTTATAAATATTTCTTTAATATAGATTAAAACGAAAATAATTTTTTTTATTTAAAATGAAATAGTTCCAAATAACAAAGTTTCTACGTTATTTTGAACGAAAATTGAGGTGACGGATGAAACAACTTGTCAAGTGCTCGAAACCGCGTAGAACTATTATCCAGCCGGGAAAATGTAGCGATAAAATAAGTGGCTGAAACGTGAAACAAAATATACATTCTTATTCAGCTTAATGCGGCCGACAAATTTTTCTTATGAAACTTTTTCATTGGATAATTATTACTTAAGATAAGCAATAAAAACTTAGATAATTTTCTGATAAAAAATCGATGTTTTGGTATAATAACAAATTTATTCCGAACCAAAACTACGTTTTGCCAACTTCGACTAGTGGGATGGTCATCGAAAAAATGTTAGTTAAAGTAACTCATCGCGAGAAAGTGGTTCACCAGACTTTGGAAAAAATACATAGGTATATCATATTGGCATCTAAGACTCAGAACATTTTTTGTGGGCCTGTGTAATTATTAAGCAGCTGATACAAAAATCTGCACTCATTTCAAAGACGGAGAAACATTTTGTTGAAGGAAAAATTTGGTTAAACAAGGACAAAAATTTTTTGCCCTAATTTAAAGGAAATTATTTAAAAAAAAATTTGCCTTTCGCTCGTCCACTTGCTCATCAGGTGTTGCGCGTGCGGCTTGCTTCGCTCGCAATTTAAGCGCGCTTGTGTAGTTTTCCAAAGCTTAAATTTTTTATTTCTAATCCTGTTTTTAAAGATTAAAAGAAAATCGACTGGTCCTAATATAAGAATGATTAATAACAAATTTTAAGACCCTTTTTAGGTGAAAAATTTGTGTCTATCAATTTTCATTCTTACCTTGTTCTGATTTTCAAAAGATGTAATTTATTTATATTTAATGTCATTTTTTACTATTTAAACAAAAGCTACGCTTCTATGAAAAAAAATGTAATTAAAAATGTGTAGCTCTTGTTTGGAAGAACAATTTTTGTCCATTCATTTTTTTCATAGATTGTGTCGTTTGTGCACAAATTTAATTTCTCTATTTTTAATTTTGTTTTTATACGAATAAAACAAAAACCATACCTTCTATCAAAAAAGGATTTATAGCAAATTTGTAGATTTTTTAAGCGCCCAATTTTTTCTATTCATCTCTTTTTGTATCTTGTATAGTTTGACGGCAGAATGTAATTCTTTATTTTTCTTTATTTTTTGTGAGATAAAAATTTGAATTTTTCAAAAAAATTAAAAAAGTTGTTATGATAACCTTGTAGGGCTTTCAAAAAGCAGATTTTTTGCTCCTTTTTTTGTATCGTGCATTTTTGGGCTTGAAATCTTAGTTTGCGTTTTTTCTTAGATATTTAAAATACTATAACTCTAACAGTTTTCTTTTAATCGAAAAAAAAATCATTAGGAAAAGTCGTTAAAATTTTCGAGTACTATAGTATTTATATATAAATAGCCTTACACAGAATTAACAAATCTTAAAAAATGGTCTCCACAATATTTAAACAGCTTCAACTTTTTGAATTTTTATCCAAAATAACTTGGCTAACGAATTTAACCTTCAGTTTCTAACATTCAAAGAGTCTACTAAAGGTCAATGAAATAGAATAAATTTTTCAAAAGTTATCGTACTCATAGACAAACATACATGCACACTTAAATACAGACACGCATACAGGGATACATACTTACAAATGGTTAAAAACCTGTTTTTCAGGGTCAGAGGGTCTCAAAACGTTGACATTTGAGGTTTTTTTTTTAAGTGACGGACGCATTTTTTGCAATATAATCGAGTGATCTGATAAGAAGAGCAGTATGCCTAATTGGACATTCTAAACAAAGCCTCGTTTTTTACCCTATCATCTACGGACTGGGTTGTAGACAAATGCATAATGGGCAAGCCTACAGTTTAAGGTGGCATCCTATCCATCAGAAATAGGGTAAAAGTACTCAGAACAATTTCAAGAGGTACTGAGTCAGGGATAGAATCTCAGACCTGGAACGTGAAGTCCGAACAACTAACCACCTGAACCACTATTTTAGGTTATTATTTATTTGAAACCTTTTTCTTATTGTAAATAGAATCAAGTTATTTTATAGTACAGTCAAATTAAACTTTCTGTTGAAACAAAATGCTGTAATAATTTTTTGTTATGGATCGTATGGATGTCCTAGTCACGTACTGAATCCTATCGCCATTCAAGTGCTGAGGCATTTTGGTTTGTCACAAAAAAGATAATTTTTTACACTTTGAAGACGTTTATTCGGACGGTTGCTTTCGAAAAAGAAATACAACTGTTTTGCAGACAATAATTGGTGGAGAATAAAATAGACTTCAAAATTGGTCATCATCGAAAAACATGACAAAAACTTCAAACAACTCCATTTGAAAGAAAATTTTTTACAATTATTTATTTCCAAGCTTATTCTTGTCCTGAAAATTAAAAAAAAATATCCGAGGAGCAATTATCACGTCAATTCTTTTTGCAATCATAAACGATATTTTGTAAGTGAGTTAAATGATGATAAAAATTGTCAAAGAAATATCGTAATCACATTTATACGAAATTATTGTATTTTTGCATGCAATTTAAACATTTCATTTTTAGGAGTATAATAAAAGTTTCGAAGCATCTTCTTAAAACAAACTTGCCAGTAAGTATAGCAAAATAAATTAGTTTTATAAGGCTGAAGAGAATAAAACCGTAAACATTTAAAAGAGCGATTCCTAACAATGCTCACTGCTCACCACCTCACTGCTGATGATCTTAAAGAATTTCCTCCATTTCTTGAAACATATCTGACCCAAAAAATTGCCGCGTCCATATGGCTCATTTAGACTTTCGCGAAAAGTTGAAATTCATGTTCAGCAGCTTTCCAAAAATAATAGCAAATTTTATTCTCAGAAATTTTATTTCGATATAGCCCCTTATAAGCAAAAGAAAAAGGATTCCTAATTACAAAATTTTTTATTCTTTTTTGAAATCAATCTGTAATCAGGATCATTAATAATGGCACTGAAAGCTTCATCTGAAAATGTGAAGATATTTGTTTTCATCCAGATGGATACATATATTTTTGTTTACAAATGTTTCTACGTTTTAAAACTGGTCAGATATTAATGGCATCCCTATCATAGGAACTTTATGATAAAGAGCTTCCTGTATTCCCAACATACCGCCATGAGTGATGATAATGCTTTCTTTGATTAATGGCCCCATTAAATTAACTCATAGAATAAATAAATTATTTAATTTGATCAAATTGGTAATTAAAAAAAATTAAATTAATTGACCGTACCTAACTTATAAAAAAAAAACAAAAAAAAAACATGAAATCCGACCTAAAAAATCTGCAATGCAAACAATTTGTCGAGTACTAGTACATAAATTTGTGAAATCAATGTTAGCTAAATAAGTAAAAAATATTTATAATGAGATATATTAGGAAATAGTTTTTATAAAGAACCCCATAAAAATGTTAAAAAGCTATTTTAGTCATTTTTAAACTTTTCGGCATCAAATGTATTTTTCTGGACATGGGAGATGGATGTTAAGTATAATATAATGCTTCTAAGCTTTAAAATGAATCAAATACCTGTTTAAAATTGATTCAGAAATGTTTTGTAGCTTTTTTGTAAAAAGCAGTTTCTCAATATATTTTGTCATGAATATTTTTGGCTTAATTGCCTGTCAAACTTTGATTTAATAATTTATGTAATTTTATCTGTCAGTTTTTATAAAATTGTTTCTATTTTTTCAAATTCAAATATTTTCGTAAAGTACATTCTTTTACTCTGTCTCTACTAACCTATGTAATTACAAACAAAACAGTTGGCGCTGTATGGAAATATATGCTTTAAGAAAATAGCTTCTGGTATCGAGTCGACTTTCAGCCAAATCCGATCTTTCAAATACTCAAAAGCTTTCAGAAAAAGAAAAGCTACAGAGTTCTTAAAAGTCTTGAGTGCTCAAACACATGCGGGGCACACGAAAGTTTCGAGCTACCCGAATATTCAAAACTTTCACGTCCGAAGAAGTAACATTAGGATAACAGAATTTTAATGTTACCCCGTACTAATGGGTTTTTTATTTTCCTGATAAACAAATTTGATGTCAAAATTCGATTCAAACCTTGCGATTTTTTTTGAAAAATGCAATAACTGATTAAGTCCTTAGAATGACCAACAACTGGCGCGCGAATCGCTCCAAATCATCTGTTTTCAGTCAGCACCACTCCCGACTAGATATATGGTGCAGTCACAGTCCACGTCTTCTGAGTTTACGTGTTTTTATAACCAATTGAAAAAAAAATTGTTCGTTAAGAAAAATGAAAAAAAAACGAGTTCAGAGCAGTAATGAAACATTTTCATTTAAAGGGTTTAACTCCACATGAGATAAAAAATGAATTGGACTCAGTTCATGGCACATCTGCCCCTGTCTTGGCAACGGTTTATAACTGGGTAAATGAATTTAAGCGTGGTTGTACATCAATAATTGACGAACCACGTTTAGGAAGGCCCGTAGAAGCAAGTACTCCCGAAATCATCAATAAAATCCACGATATGGCGTTGAAGGATAGAAGATTAAAAGTGCGTGAGTTAGCTGAGGCCAC